>NW_023311276.1:354620-387606 GCF_011077185.1 Oxyura jamaicensis | reverse complement strand
CCAGCTACTAGGAGGAAAAATAACTGTCCTAACTGAAACCAGGACATCCAGGGAAGTGTTTGTCCCCTTGTACTTGGCTCTGGTGAGGCCGCACCTCGAGTACTGTGTTCAGTTTTGGGCCCCTCGCTACAAGAAGGACATGGAGGTGCTTGAGCGAGTCCAGAGAAGGGCAATGAAGCTGGTGAAGGGTCTGGAGAACAAGTCTTACGAGGAGCGGCTGAGGGAGCTGGGACTGTTTAGTCTGGAGAAGAGGAGGCTCAGGGGCGACCTTATTGCACTCTACAGGTACCTGAAGGGAAGCTGTAGCAAGGTGGGGGTTGGTCTATTCTCCCACGTGCTTGGTGACAGGACGAGGGGGAATGGGCTAAAGTTGTGCCAGGGGAGGTTTAGGTTGGTTATTAGGAAGAACTTCTTTCCTGAATGGGTTGTTAGTCACTGGAATAGGCTGCCCAGGGAAGTGGCTGAGTCCCCATCCCTGGAGGTCTTTAAAAGACGTTTAGATGTAGAGCTTAGGGATATGGTTGAGTGGAAGATTTGTTAGCATTAGGTCAGAGGTTGGACTCGGTGATTTTGGAGATCTCTTCCAACCTAGACTATTCTGTGATTCTGTGATCTACAGCATGAGGAACCAGGAGCTGAAGGATGCAATGTAGAAACTGATGACTGGAGGTTTCTCAGAAAGAATAAATGGCCTGTTTTCTTCTGCATATCACTCATAATGTATCTCATTACAGATGTTGTTTTTCTGCGTATGCATTGCTCTTTTTTTTTTCTTCTTTTTCTTTACTTATTGTAGTGTTGTCCACAAAGAGATAACATTATTCATCCTCTTCCATTTCAGTGTCTACTGGTGTTGGGTGACTCCAAGACTTGGTGGAAACAACAAGGAGCCAGGCTCTCTGTGTATTTAAATAAAAGAAAGGACCCTGCAGTGACTTGCTTGCCTGAGATACTTCCTCAGAGACCTGTGCTGGAGTTGCAGGGGCACTTGGCTGTGTGCGGAGGTGGAGGGTAAAAGAGTCCTGGCACAGCAGCACTTGTGCCCATCAAGAGCACTTGTGCCCTTAAGAGCCCTTGTGTTGCTGTGAGGACTGATTGCTCTTGTTGCTTGCTCACTGTGCTGCTGTGTGGCATTCCTGTGTCCACAGGCAGGGACAGGCCAGGGGCACTTCTCTAACACAGCTGGCTCTGTACCAGCGTCTCCAGCCTAAAATGGGATCTACTTGGGGCAGTGCCTGAAGGCTCAGCTCTTCTTCCAGAGCTGCTCTAATGGATATTGCAAAGGAATAGACTCAAACGAGGCTCCTTACTTTGTTTGTTTCTCTGTGCGCTCAGGGGGAAGAGATCAGCTGATCACCCAGGATCAGCTTTTAGGCAGGGAGGACTGATACTTGAATTGCGTGTTGGTGCTCAGCACCCATAGAGATGGTGACTTCATTGCCCTGTGTCCACAGCATGCAATAGGTGTGAAGGCAGGCAGGCATCTTTCTGGAGGGAAGTGGGAGCTACCAGGAGAGCCCAGGTGATCAGCAGGGTCAGCGTGTGCCAGGGAGTCAGCAGGGCATGGAGTCCACAGAGCACAAGAGTGTCCAAGGTGGAGCCACAGAGAAACAAAGTGCGAGATCTGTGTGGAAACAGGCAAAGGAGACCTCTGCAGCTCCAGGGAACACAGCAGAAATAGGGAAAGCAGAATAGGCAGAAACAATATCGCTTATTGGCTCAGCTCTGGGCAGTGGTGAGTCCCTTTGGAGACAGATGAAACTGGCCCTTACTTCATGGGGCAGCTTCTGGATTCTTCCCACAGAGACCATCCCTGCAGCCCCCTACCACCAAAACCTTGCCACATAAACCTACTACACCATGTCTAAAGAGTTATAGTCAATGTCTTATGGTCCAAGTGGAAACCAATAAGGAGTGGTATCCCTCAAGGGTCTGTGCTGGGACCAATATTATTAACATCTTCATTAACAAAATGGAGAGTGAGACTGAGTCCACCCTAAGCTAGTTTGTTGATGACACCAAGTTGAGTGTATTCTAGTGGATATACTAGCAGGAGGGGATGACATTCAGAGGGACCTGGACAGACTTGAGAGGTGAGCCCATGTCAGCCTCCTGAAGTTCAACAAGGAGCAGTGCACGGTGCTGCGACTGGGTCAGTGAAATTCCAAACATCAATATATATTGGGGGATGAATGGATTGAAAGCAGCCCGGCTGAGAAGGACGTGGGAATATTAGTATTCAGATATTGGATATGAGCTGGCAGGGTAAACTTGCAGCCAAGAAAGTCAATTATATCCTGGCCTGCATTAAAAAAAAAAAAAAAAAAAAAAAAAAAAAAATCCACCAAGTCAAGGGGCATGATTCCCCTCTGCTTTAATGAGAACACACCTGCCTTGCTGCATCCTGTTCTGGGGCCCCTAGTGCAAGAAAGACATAGAACTGTTTAGACCTGTTAGAGTGGCGACAGTGGAGGGCAATGATCAGAGGGCTGAAAAAGCTCTCCTACAAAGAAAGGATGAGAGTGGTGGGGTTATGCAATCTGGAGAAGAGAAAGCCCAAGACAGACCTTATTGCTTCCTTTCAGTACTACGAGGTGCTTACAAGAAGGACAATTTAAAAAAATAAAAAAATAAAAAATCAAGGTCTGCACTGAGAGCAAAAGGGGTCACGCATTTGAACTGAAAGGGTGTAGATGTAAATTAGATATAAAGAAAAAATATTTTTGGATGAGAGTGGTGAATCTGGAACAGGTTTCCCAGAGCATCTGTGAATGTCCCATCATTGGAAATGTTGAAAGTCATGTTAAAAGGGGCTTTCAGCAACCTGACGGAGTGAGAGATTTCCCTGACCATTGCAGGGGGTTTGGACTACATGATTTAGAGTCTTGTTCCAACACAAATCAATCCAAGACTCTATCATTCTTTGATTCGATGATTCAATGACTCTATCATGCTATGATCTAGATGCTGCTTTAAGCCTCAGGGAGATTGAAACTTCCATTTCCTTTACGTATCCTCACTCTGATTCTAGGCAACTCCTGAGCTATGTTTTTACATAACTTTTCATATCTACTGCCAAAATACAATGCTGATAAGACTATTCCTTGTGGGAGGTGAGTCTCATTAGAAACAACCTAGAGCTAGCATACAATTGAGCAGTGTGTTTCATTGATTATTAGGCTCTCTCATACTTTATTTTAGTTTGCTTGCAATTAAGAATCATCCTTCTCTACCTGTGTGCAGCCTGTTCTCTAAGGAAAGCAGGAGGGAGTTGTGACAAAGGAACTACAAGGTGCAACTGCAGACTTCAGTGGAAAAGTCTGATGTCAAGAGAAGTGATGCAAGTCCTAGGGGATCAATGAGAGACATGGTGCAAGGTGGGGAGGTGAGGAGCAAGGTTGTCCTACAGGGTCAGACTTCTACCTATCCAGACCTCCTTCAGAGTAACTCAGGTCTTTCTGTGTTCTAGTAAGTCCCAAGAAGTAATTGGTGGCAGGTCTATGATCTTCAGCTCCTGAGAAGAGACTGATGAAATCTCTCAGAAAACCAAAGTCAGAAGCAAAACTGCAAAGTTCTTTAAGACACTGATTGGTCCTGCTGAGGGCCATTTCCGACAAAGCCCCATGGACTCCTTAGGGCAGGGTCTCTCCTTGGAGACCATGTTTACAAGTAGGCCAAGGCCCTGTGCAGGTGGCTCTGAGGCTGAGAAAATGCTGTGTTTCTTTCATCAAGCAGAAAGGCCAAGCCCTGCTGCCAGGCTTGGGCAGAGAGGTCCTCATGTGGGGGCTCTAGGCTCTTCCTCAGGCAGTAGGATGTGGGGTATGCAGTGCCAAGTGGTGTGACACCTCCTGGCCTCTATCAAGAGATGCAAAGAGGAGATAAGGCCCCATTCCTAAGAGGACAACATGTCTCCTCCTAGGCCTTGGTGGCAGGGAGACCTGCCATAGGCAGGGGGACAAAGGCCTTGGTTTTCCTGACTAAGTCTAGCTTTGCCATTGCCCTTGGCCATCTCCACCGCTGGCTGTCCTATGATGTCCCACACCTGTTCCCATTTCCCTTCCGTATGCAAACACCCATCTTGCTTTCCTACCTTGCTCTAAGCTTGGCATTTCCATAGCTTCGTTGATATATCTACACTCCCTAGTTTTTCTATCACATGCTGTTTCCAACTACCAAGAAATACTCCATCATCTTTCAAACTACCCTTCACAAATGCATGCTAAATCATCCTTCTTGTTTCCTGTCATCTGACTAAACAGAATGAACCTCACCATGATCTTCCAAGCCATGTGGACTTCCTGCTGGCCTTTCAGCTCCTCGGTTAAGCACAACCAAGCCACATGCATGCTGCTCTCCAGTCATGTACTCAGGCACAAGAAAATTGACAAGCCACAGCCAAGTCTACTTCTGCATGGGCCTTTCAGATACTCAGGCAGAGAGCATCACACAAGCACCATGCCAGACAGGTGCCTTCTGATGGCCTGTGAGAGATGCTGGGAGATGTGAGCCTAAAAACCCATCTGCCATCCAGGAGGCTAGTGTTCACCTGGCATCTACTTCAGAAAGATGGGACCTCCCAGTGCCTTGCACAGCCATGCTCCTGCTGCTGGCCTCTCAGCTCCAGAGTCAGAAGTGCCCTCGCAGTCCCCACCAAATCCAATTGCTTCCTACTGGATTCAGAGTTTATAAGAACAATAAACACCTTATAAGAACATAAAAACCTCGCACCCTCCTTGGCTCCCAGCACCCATCAGATAAAAGTAAAGTTGTTTTCATCCTACAAGTCCATGCATCTCCTGATGATCTTTCAGCTTCTCTGAAAGAGACCAAGTGACTGCTCCAGGACCTCTCAGGCCTTTCCCAGCTTCATGGGGGTCAAACTGCTTCAGTTACATGACTAGAGTGCAGGAAGCAGTTATTTGAGTTTTAAGTGTTTAGGTTAGGGGTTAGGGATTAGATCTTGCATTCCAGGTTAGGGATTGGGAAGAGTCTTAGAGGGAGGCTTGTGTGTTCTGTTTTGCAAAGACAGTTGATGTTTAGGGTATGAGATAGATTTCTGGTTAGGGTTTTATTACTTACCTTGTTATGGGATGATGTCTGGCACTATAGTGCTGGGGATTAAGAACTAGGGATCAGCAAGAGCAATATGCTAAGACAAATGGTAAAAAGTAATGTGTCTGGGGTTTGACTTCAAAGTAGGAAATGAGGTTGGGGTTTAGAGCAGTGGATTCCCTTCAGGGTGAAGGATAGCATTTAGTACTAGGTTAGCACTAGGTTTTAAGTTTACTGGTTAGAAATTGTACCATGGCATAACACAAATATTATGCTTTCTTCATGTCGGTGTGTTATCAGTTCCTTCTGCACAGCTAAAATGACACCCACATACACCAGCCATGTGCCCAAAGGTGGCCTATTAGGCCCTCACCCACAAGTGCCCTGACACCCACATGCACAGCCATGGGCCTCCTGCTGCCTCCTGAGATCCTGAGGCAAAGCTGACCTCAGCAGAGCATCCCTACCCATCTCCTACTTGAGCCCTACGACCTGACCAGATCTATGTCACCTCCTCTGCCTCCTCCAAGACGAAGCAATTGCTGCAAGAACTCTCAAGCCCTGCTCAGCCTCATGGGGCCAAGCCACTTTAGTTTTGTGATAAGAGTGCAGGAATGAGGGATTTGAGGATTAGGTGTTCAGGTTAGGGTTTAGGGATTAGATTTTGCATTCCATGTTTAGAGATTAGGCAGAGTCTTAGAGGGAGGCTTTGGTGTTCTGCTTTGGACAGCCAGTCATTGTTTAGTGTAAGGGCTAGATTTTTAGTTAGTTTTTTTTGCCGTTTGTTCATATATGGTGTTTTTACTTGGTGAGAGCTGGTGTTAAGACTGGTAATCTAATGCTAACAATTAACGACTAGGGATTAATGAGAGTTAAGACATGGTAATGGTAACAGATAACAGGTAACAGTAACTAGGCATCAGCAAGAGCAACATGTTAAGACAAATGGTAAAAAGTAATGTGTCTGGGGTTTGACTTCAAGATAGGAGTTGAAGATGGGGATTAGAGCAGTGGATTCCTTCCAGCATGAGGGACAGCACTTAGAGTAGTTGTAGGGTTTATGGTTACGGGTTAGAAATATTACAGGGACATAACGTGAATGCTACCTCACTGAGTGTTTTAGCAGCATCAGCCTAACCTGAACACCTCTCACTTCTTCATAATCTTTCCTTTTTGTTAGCCAAGCCCCTCTTCTCTCCCCCAAATCTCCCACCTTTATTCTCCCAGCTTTCTCCTGTCCTCCCCAAATGTGTCACCCTGTTGGGGGCAGCTTTCTGATGGCCTTTATGACCTCAGAGGCTCTGCCTCCCTTCTGTTGGCCAGCCAGATGCTACAAGAGAAGTGACCTCACAGCCAGCATCCTGTCCTGGTTTCAGTTAGGATAGAGTTAATTTTCCTCCTAGTAGCTGGTAGGGTGCTATGTTTTGGATTAGGATGAGAAGAGTGCTAACATGCTGATGTTTTAATTGTTGCAGAGCACTGCTTATACTAAGCCAAGGACTTTTCAGCTTCTCGCTCTGTCCTGCTAGCGGGCAGGCTGGGGGTGCAGCAAGAGCTGGGAGGGGACTGATCCAGAACAGCTGACCCAAACTGGCCAAAGGGGAAGTCATACCATCTGACGTCATGATGAACAATATCTAGGGGTGGCTAGCCAGGGTGGGGGGGGCAGCTGCTCGGGGATAGGCTGGGCATCGGTCAGCGGGTGGTGAGCAATTGCATTGTGCGTCACTTGTTTTGTACACATTATTATTATTAGTACTATTACTATTATTATTATTATTCTGTCTTAATAAACTGTCTTCATCTCAACCCACAGGTTTCACTTTCCCATTTCTCTCTCCCATCCCAAAGAGGGAGGAGGAAGGGTGAACGAACAGCTGTGTGGTGTTTAGCTGCCAGTTGGGTTAAACCACAACGCATCCACAGGGCTACAAGGAACTGTTGTACTCAGGAGGCCTCTTCTCTGAATCCCCAGGAGCACCGGGTGTAGGGGATGCCCTGCACCATCCCTTGGATACTCTGCCTGCTAACCTGCTCAAGCTTTACAAGGCCTCCCAACTGTCTGGACTGACATTTCCTTGTGGAGTCTTGACCTCCTCCAGAGAATCCTGTAGGAAATTGCCACATCCATGTGGACAAGTGTATCAAGACCTTAATGTATATTTTAGGAAAAATTTGAGAACTCTGAAGAGAAGAACTCTTTGTGGTGTCATGACATGTGGCATTGCTTTATGCAGGTCATTTCCCAGGGGACATTACCCTCAAAGGAAAGTGAGATGAAGATCAGTGTCAGCCTTGGCAGTCATGATCCTGAAAGGCTGGGTTTGTAGGTACCAAAAGGAGTAAGGAAAGAGATAGAAGACAGCAGATGGCAGTCCTCAGAGGGGCACATTTGGGCCTTTTCTGGGGGCTGTTACAGGGGATCTCATAGTCAGCAACCCTGGAAGTCAGAAAAGCTCATTGTCAGAGGGGCTGCATTCAAGCATTCTGAGAGGGCAATAAGCTTCACTATCTTTGAAAGGTCATGAAGGCAGGGTGGACTCCCTGAGGACACTAGTGCTTTCAAGTCCACATCCTTTTTCTGTTGTGGAGCTCAGAACTGTATACAATAAACAAGGGGAGGCCACACCAACACTAAATATAGAAGGAGACTCACCTCTTTTGACTGTTTCACTGTGCTGCGTTTAATGCATCCCAAGAAGTGGTTTGCCCTCTTGGCTACCAGGGCACCCTGCTGGCTGATAATGAGACTGCGGTCAACCAATGCCCCCCAGTCCCTTTCTGCTGAGCTGTTCTCTATCCACCTGTCTCCCACACTGTGCTGGGCCTGTGTCCATCATTACTTCATTCTGGGTGCAGAACCTGGCTTTGTCTTTGGTTGAACTTCATGCCTTTGCTGATCACCCAGTGCTCCAGGCTCTCTTGACCAATCTGCAAGGCCTCTCATTCCTTCAGGAAGTCAGCAGCACCTCCCAGTTCAGTGTCATCTGCAAATTTGCTGAGAATGCATTCCACTCCTGCATCCAGATGATGACTTAAACTGTTGCAGCAGGATTGTAACTCTGCAGAATAATCCCAGGTGGTCCTTAGCTTACATTGGACAAAACAGAAGCCATCAGCAAAGCAGACCAATGACACACTGGGCAATATGAGCAGTAGAAGTGATGATGCCTCTGTGCACAAGACACTTTCTGCCCAAGACTGTTGCATCTCACAGCTGTGGTATCTCAAGGCAGCACTGGCAAACATCCACAGAAATATGAATCATCCAGGTTTGGAGTACCTTGTGTAGTCTTTAAAATAAGGCAGGAGGAATGTCATCCTTGGCAAAGATCACACCTTAGCAGAATATCTGCCCTTCCAGCTGACCGGCCTCCAACCACAGCCTCCTCACTGGAAAGAGCAGCAGAAGAAGCTGAAATGTCCTTGACTCAGTGGAAGCACCAATCCGCAACAACTAAAACATCAGTGTGTTATCAACATTATTTTAATCCTAAATTCAAAACACAGCACCTTACCAGCTTCTAGGAAGAACATTTCCACTATCCAGCCCCAACTAGGACACCAGAGTGAGCTGGCAGTTAAGAAACAGCTTTCTTGTTCTCCATGTAAAGCAGGTGTGAACTGGGGCAAATGAGGCTGAACTGTCCAGCTACAGAAGTCAGTGGAGAAAACTCAAAGTTCTACCTGGCGGCTGAAAGTGTAGGTAGGTGAGGAAAGAAATGGGAGAGATGGGGGACAGGGATCAAGACTGCCCACAAAGTATTTGACTTCATCAGTCTAGACATCCATATGTATTCAGACTCCGCTCAGTGATGCTCATGTCAACATGAATTGGAGACTGTTGATACCACTTAATTCCACAAGCAGAAAACAAAATAAAATTGGGAAAACAAGAAATCCCTTCTTAGTGTTCATTCTTATTGAAATATTCTCCCTTTGACTACGTCTGAAATCTCTCTAACCACGTAAGAATTGAACATAAGGGGAATCATGCATGGAGACTTGGCACGTTTTAGGGAGTTTTGCACGTTGAAGAAGCCCTCTGGTGCCAAGTTCCTGAACTGCAGCTACTGAAAAGACCAAACAAGCCTCTGAAGAAGTAAAAGGCAGGAGCAAACCTCCAAGTTGTTGAGGCAGATGGAGGGCCACACTGAGAACCATGACTGAAATAAGAAGAATGACTAGACAAGGTGCCTGTCCTTGGGGTCACTGCACACCTCAGCACTGAAATGCACATCCTTCTGCTGCTGCTGCCTCAACATCACACCTCCACCTATTTCACTTCAACATGAACCCCTGCTCTCCCTGCTATCTCAGCTCTTCTTCGTGCTTTTAACACACTCAGTGCTACACAATCACTCTGCTCTTCCTGCACTCGCCTGAGGCTCACAGACCCTGCCTTCTTTCCCTGCAGTAACAGGCCAGGACTGCAGGAAGCTCGTGCATCCTCGAGGCTCATGGAGATTTCCTGGGGTCCATCCAAGTGTGGGGTGCTTATGGAGGGAAAGAGAGCGAGGTCAGCACATGGGGTATGGCTGAGCACAGCCAGCCACAGCAATGGGCATTCCTCTTCTCCTAGTCTGAGGCACACACACAAGACGAAAATGTCTCTGTCATCACTGACTTGTGCTGCAGGGGCCTTCCTTCCTCCCACATTTCCTGGCAACAAACATTACCCTAACTCAGAGTGTTTATGATTTCCTTCTTAACCTCAAAAAATATTCAGAATCAAAGTGTGATTCCACATATGGAGCAGTTTTGTACAATGTCTTCTCTAATATCTAAATATCTAAATATCTCAATAATATCTAATATCTCCATTTAGAAATATCTAAAACTCCATTTGGAAGTGGTTGAAACCATGGGAAATAACAGTGTTGCTTCAGACAATATTTGTCATAGGTTCCATACCAAAAGGCTGTGAAGGTGAATAGGCAGGGAAGGAAAACAAAACCAGGAAAAATGCCCATAAAAAATGGATCTCTGCAGAAGGTAAGATAACATGAGGTGATACAAGTGGAATCAGCACATAGATAAGACTTCTGTAGGGAAGGCTTTTCAAGTGACTAGCCTTACTTTTTACAGCTGAAGTACACAAGATTGGGCAGAGTGTTGAAATGATAGTAAAAGCTATCCTGGGCTAAAAGAGCACGGATGAGAGAAGTTTGGAGAGATTTGGCTTGCAGAGGTTGATGGTTATCCTTTCAATATTTCAGCTTGTTGAGCTTTGGAGCCAAGGCAAAATAAGGAAGCTTTCCAGGATGTTTTTGGAATTAGTGGCACAGTCACTAATAACAGGAATTATAATATGTTATAAGGGAATTCCTCCTTCTTCTTGATGATGATGAAGTAAAATTCTTTAATTTCCTTCCCAGTAGTGATTCCTAACTGATAAACTACCTATAGGTTCTCTTTATTTAGCCACTGGCTGTATTTAGACTCTGTTCTTTTCCTCTTACTGCTAACTCTTTGTTGGCTTGTAAAGGTTACACTTTTAGAAAGTGTTGCTCCAAAATTCCTCCTGATCCATATATTTTCTTTCATTCTGGGGGGAAGAGATGCAGGTGTAACAGAAAGGTTGTTTATTATTTAGCCAAAGGCCCCGGATAGATCCCAGATTTGCACAAAACCACAAAGGAAGGCAATGCTTTTATGTGGCGTACAGAGACACAACACCAATGTCCACATTCCCAATATTTGAACACCTAACTGCATCAGAGAGCCTGGAAGCTCAGAGCTCTCTTCATCTGCCTTACATTTCAAGATGTAACATGAATCTAACCAAGCCCCAAATGGGCTTTTAGATTCTCTTCACAGCCCAAAGATCTACATGGATCAGGAGACAAAGGCAAGGACATGTATAGAAGAATCACACTTCTCTGACCATAAAATTTAGGTCCTCCATGCAATCGCAGGTGGTATGGCATCCTGACTGCTGCTTTCATGGAAGTGGTCAAATGCCTTGTCTCCACTTCTGTAATGTTGGCTTTGACACTGTCTCATCTCCAGACTGTCCATGAGTCAGCTGTCCTTGTCCTGCTTACTCCCAAAATCTCTTGTATCCCCAACCTCCTCACTGTCATGGCAACCCAAGAAGCAGAAAAGTCCTTGACTCTGTGTAAACACTGCTCATCATCAACCAAAGCACTTGTGCATTATCACCACTATTTTCATGAAAAATCCAAGATACAGAATTACTTGAGCTCCTACAAAAAAAAAATAAAAAAAAAAATAAATAAAATTTAACTCTATCCCAACCAAAGCCAGGACACCAGAGTGAAGTTCCCAGGAGAAAGTTTGCAGTTGCTGCCTCTGCCAGACCTTTTGCCCATAAAGAAGATTTGGGTCCCACCAGCTCTCCAGGTGGGGGCAGCCTGCTTTTGTCCTGCCTGGTGCCTTCTGTGCAGCAGACTAAAGAGGCCCAGTTCCCTCACCCTCTCCACATAGTTCACTAGGTTTAGGCCCCTGGCCCCATCAACAAGGACATTCCCATCCTGACCTTTCTGCTCTGTGTCTTTGATGATCTGGTATCCACCCTTCACTGTACCCCAGCCACATGAGCTGTCCCAACATGCCTCAGCTGTGCTGTTCCCTGCAGTTGCATGAAGTGATGGCACATGGGGTTCCATCTTCTGTCCGCACCAGACTGAGGACATCCGTGCATGTTGGGGTTGCAGCACCTCATCTGTGGCACCAGGCTGAGAGCAGACTTGCAGGAGGAAAACCTGTAAGCAAGTGACCAGGTGTACAAAGTCAGGTGTACAAAGACTTTGATTTAGAGCAGAGACATGCTGGAGTGGATGGCATATGGCAATGTAAAGAGGTGCCCATGAAGAGAGCAAGTCCTGCTCTCCCCAAGGCCAGAGAAACTGGACTGGGTTGTGCAGTCTGAGCAGGAGGGGGCTTTGCTGTCTTTGGAGTCTCTGCAGCTCCTCAGAGCCCATGGTGGTGAAGCCAGAGGAGGGAAGAGGTAGTGTTGAAAATGTCCTTGCTTGTAGGCTACTTGTGATACTGGCAGGCTGTGAACATCATTGGCTAGATCCATGATTATATGGATGGTCAAATAATGGGGAAGAGAAGAACCAGCAGGGGTGGAGAAAGAAGGTACATGAGTGTGATGCACTTGATATTTGTTCATCTACTGGCTAGAGAAAAGCTAGACCTTAGGTCACTGCACTGGTAGGATTCAGTCACTGGCACAAAGGCACCAGATCTGTTTGAGATGCCTGGGTAGCATCATCTCCACCGAGGCAAGAGGACTGCTGACTCCCATGGGTTTGTGTTAGGTATGGAAGGAGATTTGCCCCCTATCAGCCCAGCCCTGCAAGCTCAAAAAGAGATGCCTCAATTGACTCAGCGGAATCACTTCCTTCAACCCACACAGGTGTGATCCCTCCCTACCCCTCTCTGGATGTCCTGCTTCAAAAAGGCCATGGATATTGCCAGGCAACATGGAAATCAACCAGCATGGCCACCTGCCTCTGGGCACCATAACCAAGAATGTGGGGGAGCAGATGGTGTCTTCTTAGGTGCTGCTGCAGAGGGGGAAGGAGTGAAAAGGGGAGGACAGATCCTGCAGACCACCAACTGGTTGTGCTGCTGGTATCAACAGAGGGTTTCATTTCCTGTGAAAACATTTCCTTCCTGTGCATATCAACAAGTGCTTGGAAAAGAGGGGTTGCACCCTGCCTGTAACTTTGTGGGTGTCCAGTCTCATAGTTGGACATGAAAAGATGATTCCCATGCCAAATTCTTTTGAATGAGGGAAAAGGTACCGCTGGCAGTAACAGCGTCTCCCTAGCTGAGAAAAGAAAAATCAGTGACTGCTTCAGTCAGTTTCAAAGTCGATTCCCCTGGAGGCCCAGGGACTTGTCAAGAGCTGTGCTGCTGAGCTGGGCAGGGCTTCTGGGCCCAAGGGGAGCTCCTGGAAAGCTGGCAGAGCTGCAGAGAGACAGCTCTGCCCAGGAGCAGCTCCTCTGCACAGCGCAACAGGGCTGGGGGCACTGCCTGCCGGGGACAAGGGCGGCTGAGAGAAGGGAGGGAGATGTTAAAGGCAGTGTGGAGGGGGGATGCTGAGAGCTCATTTCTTCACAGCCCTGAACAGGGTAAGTCTCTGGCTGCAGGACAGTGCAGATGTTGTGCAGCCTCTGCCCTTAGGGGCTTTAGGGCATGAGCCACTTCCTCCTCAGCTGGACCTCCAGAAGAGGAGATGAGCCTGTGTCCTGAAATGGGATACACAACAAAGAGGCTAAGAGCACCCTGCAGTGTCACTTCTGTAGGTGGCATGCAAGCTTGGTAAGGTAAAGGCTTCCCTGCATGCTCAGCTGCCTTTCCCTCTGTCAAGTGGTTGGAGCATTGTGGTATTCATTCTTATTTCTCCACCTGTGTGTGATTCTCCTACTCTCTTTTTCTGGGGTGCAGGTGGGTGTAAGCCTCTGTTTTGAACTGAACTGCTGGTGAAGAAAGTGCCCAAACTCCATTTTACACTGTCAGGCACACTGTCATTCGGTTGGAAGGGTTGTTGAATGAGATGACTCATCCTTCATTCAGCACAGGGAATAGTAATTTCTGTGAGTGAGTAGGTTTTGCTCAGAGAAGTCTGCCTAACTTGTCATTTTTTCTTCTTCTAGAGGAGAGCTGCTTCCCTTAATGTCCAACAGGAGCTTCCCCACTGAGCAAATGTCCAACAGGAGCTTCCCCACTGAGTTCCTCCTCCTGCCATTCGCAGACACACGCGAGATGCAGCTCCTGCACTTTGGGCTCTTCCTGGGCATCTACCTGGCTGCCCTCCTGGGCAACGGCCTCATCCTCACCGCTATAGCCTGTGACCACCACCTCCACACCCCCATGTACTTCTTCCTCCTCAACCTCGCCCTCCTCGACCTGGGCTCCATCTCCACCACTGTCCCCAAAGCCATGGCCAACTCCCTGTGGGACACCAGGACCATTTCCTATGCAGGTTGTGCTACTCAGGTCTTTATGTTTGTTGCCTTTGTAACAGCAGAGTTTTATCTTCTCACCTTCATGGCCTATGACCGCTATGTTGCCATCTGCAGACCCCTGCACTACGGGACAATAATGGACAGCAGAACTTGTGTCAACATGGCAGCAGCTGCCTGGGGCGCTGGTGTGCTCAGTGCTGTGCTGCACACTGCCAATAGTTTTTCCCTCCCCCTCTGTCAAGGCAATGCCCTGGACCAGTTCTTCTGTGAACTTCCCCAGATCCTCAAGCTCTCCTGCTCAGATGCCTACCTCAGGGAACTTGGGTTCATCATATTTTGCTTTTGTTCAGGTATTGGGTATTTTGTTTTCATTGTTTTCTCCTATGTGCAGATCTTTAGGGCTGTGCTGAGGATCCCCTCAAAGCAGGGCCGGCACAAAACTGTTTCCACATGCCTCCCTCACTTGGCCATTGTTTCCCTGTTTCTTAGTACTGTCATGTTTACTTACCTGAAGCCCTCCTCTATCTCTTCTCCATCCATTGACCTTTTGCTGGCAGTTCTGTACTCAGTGGTGCCTCCAGCAGTGAACCCTCTCATCTACAGTATGAAGAACAAGGAGCTTAAGGATGTTGTTAGGAAACTGATTTTAGGGATGATTTTCACTGCTCATAAGTTACCCTTCACTCTCCATAAATGAGTGCCAGTGCATTCCGTTCTGGGCTTTCGGTTGTTTCTTATCATTATTTTTACTGATTTTTTTAATTCTTAGTTTCATTTTGACTGCTTGTGTTTCTTGCATTCCTACATAAAAAATTGTATTCCTTCCACTGGTATGAATGAGTGAAACAGCTGAGTTTCATATGGAGACTGTATAGTAGTAGTGTAGATCTCTGTGAAAAAATGGGATAATCATCAAAGCCTGAGATTTCCTTCCCAAACCAGTGCCAAGAATAGGCCCAAAGAACTCCTGCCCAAAAGGGTCTGTTTCTCCTTGGGTTCAGAAGGGAATGGCTCATTGTTGCATTGTGACCTGTCAGAGACCATGGACTACATTTAAGTCTTACACATGGGTGTCTGTTGACAGTGGAGGCAGAGAATGTCACTGCATTACATACCAAAGGCTGTTCCTACATCTGACCCATAGATGATGTCCTTCAGGAAGGGAATCTGGAGCTGCCTGCAGAGCCCAGGGTACTTCCAGGGACAGCGGAACCTGGCATGGGCATTGACTGCAGCCCCTCTGAAAGTGAGAGATCTCCCACTGTGGGCTCAGCCACAGGGAAAGAACTAAAGCCAGGTTTTCACAGGGAAACTGTGACTCTGCAGTCTCAGAGAGGAACCTGTGGCTCTGCAGTTTCAGAGAACAGAGTGGACACCCAGCATGTAGAGGGAAGGGAAGCTGGGGAGTGATTCATTTCCCCCTTCGTGAAGTACCTCTATCTGGTCCAGCCCAATGATCTAGACCTGGCTAGGTCTGTTTCAAATTCTTTTACTTATAGCATTCCTATTTGATTCAAAGTTTTCATAAAATATTTACACTTTTCTAGTTGGTGCTTGATTCGGTTATACATCCAGGTTTCATAATCATCTAGTCCTTTCTTACAGCACCAAAAGGCACACTGTGCTAAAACACTAGTTAAGAATACTAGTAAAAGCAAGATCATTATGCCTACTGTCAGAAAGGGAAATGGACCCAAGTAACGGCGCAACCTCGATGCGAGTATAATCGTCCTCCTCTGTTGAAGGTTCTCACAGAGTATATATAGGCAACTAACTACAGCATGCACCAATGTACTGGGTCTGGCTGGGATGTTAACTTTCCCTGCAGCAGCCCATACAGTGCTGTGCTCTGCACTTGTAGCTAGAACAGCAGTGGTATCACACTGGTGTTGTGTCTGCTGCTGAGAAGTGCTGGCACAGCATCAGGACTCTCTCTGACCCTCCTAGGGGGTGGGCAAAAAGTGAGAAAGAAACATCACCAGGGCAGCTGACCCAAACCAACCAAAGGGATATTCCATACCATATGATGTCACACTCAGCAATAAAAGGTGGAAAAAGGAAGAAGAGGGGAGGGGTGGGCTCTCGTTGCAAAAACATCTGTCCTCCTCCCGAACACCGGCTACGTGCGTTGAGGCCCTGCTTCAAGGACGTGGTCAAGCATCGCTCATTTGTGGGAAGTAGAGAGTAATTTCTTTCCTCTGCACTTCCACATAGCCTTTATTTGTTTTGTGTAGTTATTCCCTTTCCCCCTTCCTCTTCCCCTTTCCCTTTTTTTCCCTTTAGTTGAAATGTTTAATTAATAATAATATTTCCTTAATTATATATATATATATATATATTTTTCTTTCCCTCTTTAATTAAATCATCCTCATCTCAACCCGTGAGTTGTTCTTTCCTTTACTTCTTCCCCTCCTCATCTGAGGAGGGGGAGTGAGAGAGCAGTTGTGGTGTTCAACTGCCTAGCACGGTAAAACCACCACAGCCAATAACAACTTATAATTGGTCTAGCTTCTCCATGCACTTGTCTCTAGCTTGTTTCCTCATTATCTCTAATACAAGGACGTGGGAAACAGCGCAAAGCCACCTGCAAATTCCTTTCCCACAATTCCCCCTTTTTATTTACAGTCAACCAAATGCTTTCTATATATTTTCTATCAAACACTGCAAACATTACAATAAGCAACAGAGTGAAAATCACATACAAATTATGATTGTAAAGTAGCGTGCCTACTAGAATCTACACCAATCAACAAGCCACTAAGCACTAGGGATGGTGCTTCACCACGATGCTACTTCTCACTCACACAGCACAATCACACACTCACGCAAAGAGGCCTCTTTCACTTTGCATTCATACCACAAGAAAATATCACTTAAGATAATTTGTCCGCAGCTTCAGGAGGTCCATGTCTACTCCCGTGGTGAGCGGCTGAGAGTGGATACCCCTCTGAGGAAAATGCTCGGGGTGCACCTAGGGGTGTCCATTCCACAGTCAATCCCACAGCCGAGCAGAGCTGCTCCTGGCACAAGGAACGATGCTATTATAGTTTTGTATAATTACACCAAAGAGATGCATTGCAATAAGGAGCAGGTGTGACATTGACAATTTGTTTCATGGTTTGGTTTTTGCTCATGTAATTGAACCTTACACATGATGTGGCTGTTACACTTCCCAGGATATCTAATTCTTGTGACTCTAGGGGTGCTCGCAGCAAGTAGACAGTCCAGTTTTTGTTATCTGCCAGGATCCCCACCAGACATGTCGTAAATGGGTCGTTAGCACTAGCCAGGGACAGGCACATCGCTTCTTGTCCTGTCATGTTGGCGAGGGTGGACCCGATGTTGTGGCATGGCTGGATGGAGACCCAGGGCTGGCAATAACCGATGACAGCGGCGATTGTGAGGAGGAGGTCAACCATGGCCTTACCCCCTTGCTGGTATATATCTTGGTCCGTGACCTGTGGAGACACAAGTATACCCTCGACCCCAAGTTATTAGAGGCTGGGGTCCCTCCCAAAGACCTGTATTTCAATTTTTTACCATCACTAAGGCTTGCTCTGATTCTGGCACCTGTGGCAGTGTGGAATTCATACTTTTGTAATGTTTTACTATGGGTGGTACCTCTTTGTGAGGAAAGGGTAATGCTAAGTGATTCATTATGTAAAGTGCCTTTCCCAGCCTGTTCTGTGGTGTTTCCTGGGTGTCTACTGAGGCAGTAACTGGTCATCTCTGTGAGGAGCAACTGGCAGTCCAGAGGCTTAGCTGTAGGATAAGTTATCATCATGGTATGACTGACAGCTTCTCTCCCCTCTATCCTTTGGCTATTTTAGTCAATAATGATAAAGTGTATTATGTTTCTCTGTATCACTGAATAAATCCTTAATGATAGCCAAGACTTCAGTGCACTAAGTACTGTATCACTGTTACAAGAAGGAAAGCAGGAAGACATCATTGTTAAGAAAAATCTTGGGTGGCAAAGTCCTTTTTCACTGCCTGTTTCCTGAATGTACTTTTTAAAAGAAAATATTTAAAATTAGAAAAGTGAAGTTCCACCCTCATATTACATGGATTACTACAGCCGTGTAGGTCATAGCAAAAAAAAAAAAATTTGAACACTGGACAAAGCTTAACACAATACCATACCAGAACACTCAACACCTAGTAAAGTTATATTATCAATTTGTTTTTGATTTCCAAATAGATTTCTAAAATACATCTGCAGCAGTTCATTTTTTTCCTTTAGGGTTTCTGCAGAAAACCTGACTTTTCTGCAATTCTAAAAAAATACTCTTTAATATCACAAATATTCAAAAGACATAGATGTGTCCAAAACTCAGAAGTCTGTATACTTGAGATTCTACCATGTCTTTAAAATCCCTCTGGATTCCTTCAGGAAAAAGATATAGCAATGCGAGAACTAACGTTAATGAAACAGTAAGTAAGAAGATTCCAAACTTTGAATATAAAGATTGACTGGACCGTTATCAACAGGAAAAGAAAGACTTTTTCAAAACTGCATAGTAAGAAAATTCTGTAAAAATCCTTGGAGAATAGTCTATCACTATTAATGCACCCTTAATAAAAAATATATCTCTAAAAATAGTGCTGAACACAAAAACAAATGTTGTATATTATTTGAGATAGTTATGAAGTTTTAGAGGTAGATGACTAAATCATGTATTTGGGAGAATTACCACTACAGCTATTGGTGTAAACAGTATTACATTTTACCTATATAGTGTTCATATCTGTGCAAGAGTGCAGAGAGCAGGAAGAACATTTCTCACCTAACAGCAACTATATTAATTCAATGTCTTTGGTCTGCATCAGTTCTCCTAGAAATGGGGGCAAGGGGAAGAAAATTAGGAAGGCAAGACAAATCAACCCCATTTGTGTACACAGGCAAGTAAGAGGCAAAATGCACCAGCCAATTTATACACTAAGGGTGACTGGGCTCACTGCACAATCCTCAGGACATGGCTAGATCAGATGGGTAATAGGCTGAAAATGAAACATCAGAAATCCTGTACAGTAGTTCCCATGATGTGAATTCAGTCATCTTGCCTTAAGTATTCACAACGGTGCTGTGCTGTTGCAAAAACACTTTTGTTCCTGTTCACTATGTCCATCAGATATGGGGGTTCCATTAAGAAGAAAAGCAGTAACTAATAGCAGCGCAAGGCTTTGTCACTAGTGAACAGAGTATGTTAACTGGCTAACACTTGTGAAGTGTTAGTTGTTCCAAACAGTAACCATTTCACAAACAGCGTCACCACCAGAACCTGATGGTATTCAAAGCATCTGTTAATACACAAATGGAATCAGAATTTTTCTATCCTTTGGGTAGTCTTCAAATTTCTCAAGCTACCAGGTGGTGTTGCTTTGCCCTAGAGCCCAAGATAAAAAGCGTACACAATGCAAATGCAAGGCTTTCGATGGTGCAGCAGGCAAGGGCAAACCCAAACCATTCCAGGATCTCTCCAAAGAAGTTGGCTCCACTGAAATACTTAAACATTCCTCCTCTTGATATCTTGTAACCAGTTTCCCCTGGTTTTCTCTTTTTTTTTCTGTCTCTTTTTCCCTCTTTTTTCTTTTTTCTTCTTTTTTTCTATTTTTTTGTCTTTTTTCTTCATTTTTCTCTTTTTTCTTTTTTTCTTTTTTCTCTTTTTTCCTTTTTTCTGTTTTTCCTTTCTTTCTTTTTTCTTTTTCTTTCTTTTTTTCTCTCTTTTTTCTATTTTTTCTTTCTTTTTTTTCATTTTTTCACCTTTTTTCTATTTTTTTCCTCTTTTATTTTTTCCTCTCTTTTTTTCCCCTTTTTTCTTTTTTTTTCTTTTTTTTTTTCTTTCCCCTTTTTTTCTATTTTTTCTTTTTTTTCTATTTTTTCTATTTTTTTACCTTTTTCTTTTTTGTTTCCTTTTTTACTTCTTTCTTTTTTTTCTTTTTTCTTTTTCTTTCTTTTTTTCTTTCTCTTTTTTCTATTTTTTCTTTCTTTTTTCATTTTTTCTTTTTTCTATTTATTTTTTATTTCCTTTTTTCTTTTTTCCTTTTTTCTTTTTTTCTTTTTTTTTCTATTTTTTTGTTTGTTTCCTTTTTTCCTTCTTTTCCTTTTTTCTTTCTTTTTACTTTCTTTTTCTTTCTTTTTTCCTTTCTCTTTTTTTTCTTTTTTTCTTTTTTCTTTTTTTTTCCTTTCCCTTTTTTCTATTTTTTCTTTTTTTGTTTTCTTTTTGTCTCTTTTTTCCTCTTTTTTTTTTTTTTTGGTAGAAACCATAAGGAGTTATCACAAATCTGGGGTAGGAGGTTTGAAGCCTTGGCCAGGCTGCCGTCGGCAGCGCCATCAGACAGACTGGCGGGTTGAGGGGGGGGGGGGGAGGGGGGGGCGGTCCGGCGGGTAGCAACAGCGGCAGAGCCGCTCGGTTCGGCGGACGCAGCGGAGCGAAGCAGAGAGGGAAGCTCGGGGCCGACCCGGGGGTGGGGGGTGGTGGCAGGGGGGCAGCAGAAGCGGTGGAGCCAAGGGCGGAGGTCGGCACGCCTCTCCTCCCTCTCCTGTGGGCGGTGCAGGACATCCCCCCTGGGTGTCCTGGGGTGTTCCTTCCACAAGCGGCTCAGATCTCTGCTTTGACCTGGCCCCGCCAACTTCCATCTTTTCCGTGCCCAATGGTGGGTCTGGCAGGACTTCCGCATGATTTAGAGGGCCATCCCCAGAGTTCTCGCCCACAATGCATGTTAAAAGTCAGTAACAGTTCTGCAAGGGCTGCCGCTCCTAGTGTTGACATCTGGGCCGTGGCGCAGGCAACCTCCTTCTCCGCCTCCATAGCCTTTAGTGTTTCTAACACCGTTCGTCACAACTCACGGACAGTTTTCACCTCCTTTTCATCATTTGAATCCCCTGTTATAGTCCTTTCCCACATGGTATTCCTGAATTCCCGCCATTCCGTAACAGGGAACAGCAAGGCGGTCTCTCTAAAATGTCCCCATCATTGTCCCAACTTGATCGGTTTCTTTCCCGTTGTCTCGATACCTCTCTTAGAGAGTATTCCAGCGAGCAACAATGCAGCAGCTGTGCTTCCATGGCTGTGCTTCCTCTGAGAGGTAGGGAGCGACCCTGACCCGTGTCTGCCATGCAGCACCCTCTCAGCCTTTTATTTTCCTAATCCCCTCCTCTAGCTGCTTACTGCAGTCTCGGAGACTTAGTCGCGCTGGACTGTCTGGTGCGTAACCATCCTCTGCTACCAGATGTCAGAAAGGGAAACGGACCTGAGTAGCGATGCAACCTCGATGCAAGTATAATCGTCCTCCTCTATTGCAGGTTCTCACAGAGTATATATAGGCAACTAACTACAGCATGCGCTGATAACAACTTATAATTGGTCTAGCTTCTCCATGCACTTGTCTCTAGCTTGTTTCCTCATTATCTCTAATACAAGGACGTGGGAAACAGCGCAAAGCCACCTGCAAATTCCTTTCCCACAGCCTACAAACAATTTCTTAAGTCAAAAAAATCCAATTTCTTAAGTCAAAAAAAGTTGGGTAACCAAGAGGTCAGTTTGATTGATAATTCTTGGAAACCCCACAAGGTCTCATCTTTAGTGAGTTTATGCAATATCTTGGCTTGTTCCCAAATCTCCTGTAAATCTGTGGCAGCTCTTCCACTTTGATACACATACACACAGCAGATAGTATTTATTACTGTGCATACTCCTCCTTGGGAGACTAATAAAAGGTCTAATGCCATTCGTTTTGCAATACTACTTCTGAGAAACTGGACACTTCTGTTTGGATTGCCTGAACGGCATCTAAGGTTTTGTTTTCAATACCTTCTATTACAGGCAAACTGTTTACTATCACTTTTTCTAATTTGCTCACCCCTAACCAAGGAAGAAACCACCTGACAAAGCTATGAAAATCATATTGTCTCTCTATTAAAGGATTCATCCTTTGAATCTGTATGAGGGGCAATCTAAGCCATCCTCCTGGAGAGTGGAGGGAGGTGTGTATTGACATACTGAGGACTACTGCGCCTAAGGTGCAGGTCCCTCTCCAATTTTCAGGTAACATTTTATAGGTTGTGTCATTACTCAACCAGTACTACCCATGCCCTTCTGGTACTGGCCAGGCAGTACTAACATTAGGGTTTAAAGACGTTCCAATACCTAAAGTCTGATTACAAGTGGTGTGGCTCCCTACATATGTATTCCTATCACAGTCTACCTTTCCAGTGCCCTTTGGGGGATTACATCTTTGAACACACGTACAATAGGGAGTACCAATTTCAGGACTAGTAATTTCCAATTTTTGATTCCTATTTGTGGCTACACTCCTAGCCGGGCTCATCCACAACTCCGTTGTAAATTCTTCTTTAGGTATTGGTATGCCAATCAAAGAAATTGCTTTTCCACTATATTCAAGTATTTGAGTACATATCCAGCAACTGGTCTTCTTTAAAATCAGGGAGATATTCAATGTTAATTTATAATGTCTATTAAGATTCCATGTAGCTGCAATATTTATAAAAACACTAATAGTTATTACTTGAAACATTTCAGCATCTGTGTAATTGTAGTTTCAGAGGTCCAGTTACTTCTGAAGTCCACTGTCCATCAGGAGCCCTTTTCACCCATCTGTATTAAATCTAGGCAGGTTGCTTTCCAATCTTGATTGCATTTACATCTTCAATTAATTGCTTATTGATCTTATAATATTCTATTTCATTCTCTAATGCTTTTCACAGAATCACAGAACTGTAGGGGTTGGAAGGGACCTCGAAAGATCATCGGGTCCAACCCCTCTGCCAAAGCAGGTTCCTCAGAGCAGGCTGCCCAGGTAGGCGTCCAGATGGGCCTTGAATATCTCCAGAGAAGGAGACTCCAAAACCTCTCTTGGCAGCCTGTTCCAGTGCTCCGTCACTCTCACCGTGAAGAATTCCCTTCAAATGTCATTACGGAACTTCCTGTGTTCTATCTTGCGGTCGTTGCCCCTTGTCCTATCCCCACAAACCACTGAAAAGAGGTTAGCTACATCCTTCTGACTCCCACCCCTCAGATATTTGTGCACATTGATAAGATCCCCTCTCAGTCTTCTCTTCTCCAGGCTGAACAGACCCAGGTCTCTCAGCCTTTCTTCATAGGGAAGATGCTCCAGGCCTCGTATCATCTTTGTGGCCCTCTGCTGGACTCTTTCCAGGAGATCCCTGTCTTTCTTGTACTGGGGAGCCCAGAACTGGACAGCCCTCCAGGTGAGGCCTGACCAGGGCAGAGTAGAGGGGGAGGATCACCTCCCTTGACCTGCTGGCCACACTCCTTTTAATGCACACCAGCATCCCATTGGCTTTCTTGGCCACCAGGGCACATTCCTGGCTCATGGTCAACCTGTTGTCCACCAGGACCCCCAGGTCCTTCTCCTCAGAGCTCCTCTCCAGCAGGTCATCCCCCAGCCTGTACTGATACTTCCAGTTGTTCCTTCCCAGGTGCAGGACTCTACACTTGCTCTTCTTAAATCTCATTTGGTTTCTTCCTGCCCATCTCTCCAGCTGGTCCAGGTCTCGCTGAATGGCAGCACAGCCTTCTGGCGTGTCAGCCGCTCCTCCCAGCTTTGTGTCGTCGGCGTACTTGCTGAGGGCAGACACCATTCCCTCATCAAGGTTGTCAATGAAGATGTTGAACAAGACCAGAGCCAGCACCAACCCCTGGGGAACACCGCTAGTCACAGGACTCCAGCCAGACTCTGCTCCACCGATCACCACCCTCTGAGCTCGGCCAGTCAGCCAGTTCTCAACCCACCTCGCCGTCCACTCATCTATCCGACACTTTCTCAACTTTGCTAGTAGGATGTCATGGGAGACAGTATCAAAAGCCTTGTTAAAGTCAAGGCAGATGACATCCACCACTCTCTCCCCATCTACCCAGCTGGTGATGCCATCATTGAAGGCAACGAGGTTGGTCGAGCACGACTTCCCCTTGGTGAATCCATGCTGACTACTCCTCATAACCTTCTTCTCTTCCAATTGCTTGGAATCCAGAACAAGCTGCTCCAACACCTTTCCAGGGACAGAGGTGAGACTGACTGGCCTGTAGTTTCCCGGATCCTCCTTCCTGCCCTTCTTGAAGACCGGAGTGACATTGGCTATCCTCCAGTCTTCAGGCACCTCACCTTCTCCAGGACCTTTCAAAGATGATAGAGAGCGGTTCAGCGATCACATCTGCCAGCTCCCTTAGCACACGTGGATGCATCCCATCAGGACCCATGGATTTGTGTGCGTTGAGCCCACTCAGATGCTCCCAAACCACTCTGACATCCACCGGGGGGAGCCCTCCATTTCCCAGACCCTTTGTCCTATTGCCAGGGGCGAGGAGTCCCGGGGGAGTGTCCTTGAAGCAAAGACTGAAGCAAAGAAAGCATTCAGTACCTCTGCCTTCTCGGAGACTTCCGTGACCAGTACCCCCCCCCCCCCCTCGTTCAGCAAGGGACCCACATTATCCCTAGTCTTCCTCTTGCTGTTTACATACTTGAAAAAACCCTTCTTATTATCCTTTATCTCTTTGGCAAGCCTCATCTCTAGGTGGGCTTTAGCCTTCCTCGTTGCGTCCCGGCAGGCCCTGACAACATGTCTATAATCCTCCCAAGAGGACAGGCCCTTTTTCCACATTGCATAGACCTTCCTCTTCCTTCTGATCCTATCGATGAGCTCCTTGCTCATCCACGCAGGTTTCCTGCCCCCCCTTCCCCGATTTCCTATTCTTCGGGATGCACCGATCCTGAGCATGGAAGAAGTGCTGCTTAAATGCTGCCCAGCTCTCACAAGCACCCTTGCCTTCTAGCAACCTAGCCCATGAGATACTCCCAAGCAGGTCCCAGAAGAGGTTGAAGTTGGCTCTTCGAAAGTCCAGGCTAGCAATCCTGCTTTTAGCCTTACTTCCTCTGCCTAGTTCCATCTGGAACTCCACCATCTCATGGTTGCTGCATCCCAGGCTGCCCCCAGCCTTCACATCCCTAACAAGGCCATCCCTGTTGGTAAGAACAAGGTCCAGGAGCACCCCCACCTCATTGGCTCCTCTACCACCTGCATCAGAAAGTTGTCCTCAATGCATTGTAGTAACTGTTTGGACTGCGTGTGCCTGGCTGAGTTGCTTACTCAACAGATGTCTGGGTAATTGAAGTCCCCCATGAGGACCAGTGCTCGTGATCGTGAGGCTGCTAGTAGCTGCTCATAGAAGGCCTCATCGACCTCCTCCTCCTGATCTGGTGACCTGTAGTAGACCCCTACCACTATGTCCCCCATACCAGCCCACCCCTTCATTCTCACCCACAAGCTCTCCACTTGTCCTTCACCCTCCCCCAGGTGGAGCTGGGTACACTCTAATTGCTCCCTCACATAAAGGGCAACCCCACCCCCTCGCTTCCCCAGCCTGTCTTTCCTAAAGAGGACATAGTCCTCCATGACAGCATTCCAGTCATGCGAGCTGTCCCACCACGTCTCAGTGATCGCAACGAGATCGTGGCCCCGTGACCAAACATAGATCTTGAAGTCATCCTGTTTATTTCCCATGCTCCACGCATTGGTGTACAGGCACTTTAGGGAAGCAGCAGGTGCAGTTACCCCTGGGGGGAAGCAAGAAGAAGAAACCAGACGGGGCATCAGGAATGATTCCTCCTCTGAGGAGCCCTCAGCCAGTCCTATGGGAGAGCTCAGAGGTTTTTCCCTGTCTTCAACAGTGACAGTAGTGACGACTTCCCCCAGCCCTTCTCCGTCACTTTTAGCACCCCTCCCTACCCCCGTCAAACCTAGTTTAAAGCCCTGGTAATCAGACCAGAGAGCTTGCTCCCCCAGAAAAGGGAGCTTTTTGTTAAAGCCTGGTTTTGTTTCTGGTACTAGTGCCAAAATTTGACTCTCAGATCTGCTGCCCCTTTGGCCTCTTGGTCAGCCGATCTAGTTCCTCTTTCAATGTTAGTATCCTCTGTTTGATGTCCTTTACAGCACATAATGGCAAATTTACTAGGCAGGTATACCGCTTGGAGTAACTTTAGTATCTCTTCTGCATGTTTCATTGATTTCTCTTGGGATGATTAGAGTCCTCACTCTTTCCAAATTTCCCCATGCGCATGCATCACACCAAAGTCATATTTTGAGTCTGTCCAAATGTTAATTCTTTTTCCTTTTGCCAGTTCAAGAGCTCTTATCAAGGCAGTGATTTATGCCTTTTGGACTGATGTTCCAGGGGAAAGAGGCTTTGCCTCAATTACCTTATAATGTGTTGTTACCACATATCCTGTGAGGCAAACTCCCTGGCGAACGAAGCTGCTGCCACCTATATAACAATCCTCCACATCTTCTAGGGGTGTATCCTTTAAGTCTGGTCAGCTGCAGTATACCATTTCCATGGTCCCAATGCAATCAAGAATGCGTGATTTGGAGACTTTGTTACTGAGGCTGGATTCACAATATTAGTAACTACAATCTTTACGTCATCAGGATGTTAGGATGGACTGGTATTTCATAAATCTCAAAGGGAAAGCCAATGTTTTCCCTTTCATTCTAGTACCGCTGACACAGTGTGTGATACTAGAACAGTCATCTTCTGGCCCAAAGTGAACTTTGGGGCTTTTTGGATATTTAGGATAACTGTGGCCACTGCCTGCAAACATCCTGGCTACCCTTTGCTTACCTCATTCCGCTGTTTGGAGAAATATGCTACTGTTATTTTGTAAGGACATAAACATTGGGTGAGCACCCCCAGTGCCATTCCTTGAGTTTCATGTGAGAACAGCCAAAAAGATTTAGACGCATCCAACATCCCCAGTGCCGGTGCACAAATCAGTTCTTTTTTTAGGTCCTCAAAGGCCTTATGTGTTTCAGGGACCCAAACTAGCTGGACAGAACTTTTTTATCTACTCATATAATGGCTTGCTTATGGCTTAGCTACTATAGTTATAAATCCAAGGTCGACACCAACCTGTCATTCCTCCAAGTTCTTTTACTGTTGTGGGTAATAGAGTTCAGCAAATTGCTTCCTTCTGCTCGTGTCCAAGTTCTCACTGTCCACCAGATAATTCATAGCCTAGATAGGTGACTCATTGCAGTATCAGCTGGGCTTTCTTTTGAGAAACTTGATATCCAATTAATCCCCCCCAAAAAAATTAGTAAACTAATTGTCCATTCTACACATTATTTTTTTTCTTCAGTAGCTAACAACTGTAGCTATCTATGTATTGCAACAATGTACGTTTTCCTGAAGGGGTTTTCCAAGCTTCAAAATCATGAATTAGCTGGTTCCCGAATACGGTTGGACTGTTCTTGAACCCCTGTGGTAACACAGTCCAAGTAAGTTGAGTTTTTTGTCTTCTGTTGGGATTTTCCCATTCAAAGGCAAAGAGTTTCTGTCTTTCAGTTGCCACCAGCAAGCAGAAAAAGACATCCTTTAAATCTAGTACCGTGAACCAAACTTGTCTGTTTTCTAATTTTTTCAAAAGGTTATAGGGTTTGGCTACTACAGGGTATAAATATTTGTGATCCTATTGATGGCCATTAAGTCCTGAACTATATGATAGGTTTCATCTACTTTTCTAACTGGGAGGATAGGAGTATATATTCTGACTCACATTCTACTAATAGTCCATATTTATAAGAAAGTTATTGGTTATTCCTTCCATTCCCCTTCTGTCTTCCACCTTGAGCAGGTATTGCTTTTGGCATACCCTGGGAGCATTTGCCTTTAAATCAATTTTTACAGTTACTGAATTCCTTTGCTCTCACAGGTATTTCTGTAGCCCAAACTCCCAGATACACTTGGTTTGTAATTACATCAATTTAGGGAGTCCGGTCTGGAGCTTTCTCTGGACTCACCAGGGATAGACTTGAGTTTAATGTTCATCATTCTTGACCTTTATTTCCATTTTCCCTCATTCTAAAGAAATTTTCACATCCAATTTTGCCAGCAAGCCTCTTCCTAACAAGGGCCTTGGTGAATTGGGTGAGTACAAAAATCATTGTATTCCAATCAGTTTTCCCAATTTAAATTTCAAAGGTTGCAAAACAAATGCCTTTTCCTGACAGCCAGTTGCTCCTATTACATTTAAGACTCAATGCTTTCCAGAATCATTTTTTGGTTTAACACGGAGAAAGAAGCCCCTGTATCCAATAAAAAAAAATCATCCCTCTCTCTTCATTTCCTAGCTTTATTTCAACAAGTGGATCCACTAGGGTAGATGCCCCATGTCCCTGTCATCCCTGTTCTTGAGGGTGACTGTTGCAAGCTTATCCTGTAACCTAGGGCAGTCTTTTTCCAATGTCCTTCCTTTTTGAAGTATGCACACTAGTTTTGATCTGATTTTCTTCTAAACTCTCCTAAGTCCTTTCTTTACCTTTTGCAACTCCCCCTTGCTCCCCACCACTTCTCTCTTTCTGTTCTAGTGCAGCCACTGTTGCCATGGCTATCACCTTAAGTAATTTATAGAATCATAGAATCATTGAATATTATGAGTTGGAAGGGACCCATAAGGATCATCAAGTCCAACTCCGTGCACCACACAGGTCTACCCAAAAGTTTAGACCATGTGACTAAGTGCACAGTCCAAACGTTTCTTAAATTCATACAGGCTTGGTGCAGTGACTACTTCACTGGGGAGCCTGTTCCAGTGCGCAGCCACCCTCTCGGTGAAGAACCTCCTCCTGATGTCTAGTCTAAGCTTCCCCTGCCTCAGCTGAACCCCATTCCCATGGGTCCTATCACTGGTGTTTATGGAGAATAGGTCACCCGCCTCTCCACACCCCCTCGCGAGGAAGTTGTAGACCGCGATGAGGTCCCCCCTCGGCCTCCTCTTCTCCAGGCTGAACAGGCCAAGTGACCTCAGCCATTCCTCATATGTTTTCCTCTCCAGGCCCTTCACCATCTTCGTTGCCCTCCTCTGGACACTCTCCAGCAGTTGAATGTCCTTTTTGTACTGTGGTGCTCAGAACTGCACACAGTACTCAAGGTGAGGCTGCACCAGCGCAGGATAGAGCGGGACGATCACTTCACTTGCCCTACTAGCGATGCCGTGCTTGATGCACCCCAGGATACGGTTGGCCCTCCTGGCTGCCAGGGCACACTGCTGGCTCATATTCAACTTGCTGTCTACCACGACCCCCAGATCCCTCTCTGCGGGGCTGCACTCCAGCATCTCATCACCCAGTCTGTATGTACGGCCAGGGTTGCCTCATCCCAGGTGCAGGACCCGGCACTTACTTTTGTTAAACTTCATTTATTTTCCTTCATGTCTTCCCAGTTCCTAAATATTTTCCACACTGCATTCAATAATCTTTCTGGGTCTCTCAAGTCTGATCCTTCCAATTTTTTGTAATTTCTTTCTGATATCAGAGGCCAGTTGCCCTAGAACAAGGCCAGCCAATTGTCTCTGTCCATCTTAAAAAGCAGTGCCAAACTGGTATATTTTCTCATTGCATTTCGAAGTTGGTCCAAACCCCCTATAGGGGTTTATTTTGGATCATGTTGGATACTATACAGGGTTGAATAACTTATAACCATATCCAGCTTGGGATATTTTATGATTCTACCCAGCTCCAGTTGCAGCATCTATATAGCATCTACAGCTCTCATGGGCCTGCTCCTGACCTACCAGGTATTCTGACAGCAATGACCTCACAAACACACAAGCTATTGGCCTGATCCTGACCTACCAGCTCATCAGGCAGCAGTGAACTCACAACAACCTCCACAACATACTTGCCTGCTCTTGGACTGTCATCTACTCAGGTACGAGTGGCCTCACAAACACCTACACATGCCATGTGCCTTCCCGTGACGTAT
Organism: Oxyura jamaicensis; assembly: GCF_011077185.1. Taxonomy (NCBI): domain Eukaryota; kingdom Metazoa; phylum Chordata; class Aves; order Anseriformes; family Anatidae; genus Oxyura; species Oxyura jamaicensis. The sequence goes on along the minus strand of NW_023311276.1, from coordinate 357,809 downwards.
CAGCTACTCACCATTGATGTCACAGGTACCTGATCAATCCGTGGGCCTTCCCCTGGCCTACTGGCTTCTCAGACATCAGGGTCCTCAAAGTATCTAGTACAGGCCATGTTTGCTCTTGGCCTGTCAGCTACTCAGGCACCACTAAGCATCACAAAGACATTCACAGGCCATGGGCCTGCTCCTGCCCTATCAGCTACTCACACTACAGTATCCTCACAAGCACCTACACAATCCATGGCCCTTCAGGCAGGAGTGACCTAATAAGCACAGACATAAGTCCTGGGCCTGCTCCTGGCCTATCAACTTCTCAGCTGACAGTGATCTCATAAGCACATACAATCTAGTGGAAGGTGTCCCTGCCCATAGCAGGGGTTTGTGGACTACATAGTTGCTAGGGTTCCTTACAACCCAAACCATTCCATGATTCTGTGATTCTCTGATATTCATGCAGCTGACACATGTTTGCCTGGGAAGGACTCAGGCTCCAGTGACCTCCAAGAACTTATACAGCCATGCACCTGCTCCTGACCTATCGGCTACTCAGCCAAGAGTGGCATCACAAGTACATTCCCCAGGCATGGGTCTCCTTTCTGCCTGTCATCTTCTTAAGCACCAGTGATATCACAAGCTCCTACAAGAGCTGTGGACCTGTTGCTTGTCTGTCAGCTCCACAGGCACCACTGACCTGATCATCATATTGACACCTATTTGCTACCTGCTCACCTATGAAAGAGAGTGATGCACTGGTAGAGGGATGCCTGAGGTTTCTGTAGGATTGCAGGAGTAATCAAGCATGGGCTACCATTGCTGATGTGATATCATAAGCTCAAAAAAAGACCCACTCAAGCCATATGATTATTCCTGGCTCACTAGCTTCTCAGACACCAGGGTCTTCACAGCGTCTAGCACAGGCCATCCTTGCTCTTGGCCTGTCAGCTACTCAGGCACCACTGGCATCACAGGAACATTCACCTGCCATGGGCCTGCTCCTGGCCTATCAGATTTCAGCTGACAGTGACCTCATGAGCACATATGATCTATTGGAAGATGTCCCTGCTCACAATGGGGGTCGGGAAGGGGACTGGGCTGGAACTGCATGATGTTTTAAGGTCCTTTCCAACACAAAACATTCTACGATTCTATGCTGTGTACAAGAGAACAGTCACTTCCCTGGTTCTTCTGGCCACCCTAGTTCTGATGCAGGCCAAGATGCCATTGGCATTCTTGGCCACCTGGGTACACCACCACTGGCTCATGTTCAGCTGGCTGTCGGCTAGCACCCACAGGTGCTTTTCTGCTGGGGAGCTTTCCAGCCACTCTTTCCCAAGCCTATATCACTGCATGGGGTTGTTATGACCTCCTCTGGAAGTCAGTTTATGAATAATATCAGGAATGGTACCTCCTTCTCCTTCTTTCCTGGAGGGTTATTTGCAACAGTTTTTGAGCACTTTGAATATCCATGTGTAGTCAACATACTCCTATTGCTAAGTCTGCATGATGCGTTTCTTCTTTTCACTAAGGTTAATCAATTAGTTAAGAATATCACACAGGAATTTGCCCCAAGACAGTGTGGTGGCAGGTGTCAAAGTGTGTGAGATAAGGACAGATATTACTGAGATACGGACAGGGAGATGAAGAATTATTGTGACAGGTAAAATAGACTCAGAGTAGGGAGATGGTAAAATCTATTGCCTATTACTAACAAGCTAGGGAAGTGAGAAACAAAGGACAGAAACCAAAAACACCTCCCCCCCATCCGCCCTCTTCCACATTCTCCCGTGTGGCGCAGGGTAACAGGGACTAGGGGTTGCGGTCAGTCTATAGCACTTTGTCTCCAATGCTCCTTCTCGGTTGCTCTCTTCCCCTGCTCCAATGTGGGGTCCCTCCCACAGGATGCCATCCTTCCCAAACTGATCGTGCATGGGGTTCCCAATGTCAGCAGCTCTTCAAGAACTGCTCCAGATATGTGTCCATACCAGGGGGTCCATCCATCAGGAGTGCCCCACCTGCCTCATGGATGCCACACAGGGGGCTGGCTGGCAATGTGTGTGACAGCTTGCCTGCGGTGCCACTCTCAGCCCCACAGCATCTAAGGACCTAGCTTTATCACAGTACAGGACCATTCAGCTACAGTTGCTTTTTGACATCATTGGCCTCCCTATCTGCTTTCTTTACCTCAAGCATCCTTTCAGGACCACAGTCACATTACCAGCCACATCCACTGCCCCCCTGCTGATCTCAGGAGTCTTCAGCTGCTACAGCCTTCCCGCCATTTAAAAGCTCCATGATATCTTCAAGATTTTGGTCGCTTCATCCTCACTGCCCATGTCTTCAAATATCTGCTGCCCTCCCCTAACCAGAGTGAAAGAATTTCCTCTTTACATCTCCTATATTTTGGGCAGCTGTTCAGCAACACAGCAGCCTTACATCTCTGCTTCTCATATAGCAAAAATTGTTTGCTTTCCTCCTTGCGTACAGCAACTCTTGTCCCAGATTTGGTTTGTTTATTTATTTATCTCCTAATTATTCTTTACTGACAACATTTACACTTCATCCCAAAATACCAAAGTATGTCATGGGAAAGAATACCATCTTGCGATAATCGGGCTACTTCCTCAACAATGGAGAGCCTCCATTCCCTGTTTTAAGAAAGGGAAGACACCTCCTGTCCCAGGGCACTTTTCAGGGGCATCTCCATATGTTCAGCAGCTAAAGAGCAGATATGACCTAACAAAAGGTAACAGGATCTGAGGTCTCAGTGACTTCATGAGAATGGTCCATCTCCTACTGCCATCCATCTAAGCAAGAGGATAAAACTCAAAATGCAGATACCTTCCCTTGAAGAATATCTTCCTCTGTCCTTTGTCTTGAAGATTCCCCTCTGAAATGCTCTGGGTGTGCTGTGAGCAGCCTGAAACACGCAACAGCATCTGGACAGCAGGAGGACACTGCTGAATTTTGAGGTGCCTCATAGACCTACAGATCTCTTTCAGTGTAATGCTCTAAGGGTCTCAGTTCCATCTACAAACCTGACAACTCTGTTAATCTCCATGCTTGCCCGTCAGGGCAAGGAAGTGAAAGCAGAGACTCCAGAGAGAGTCTTCCTTTCAGGTAGCCCCTGCCTTGGTCTTCCCTGTTAAGGACCTACCCCAGAGATGTCCTGGGATTGCTGTGGAGCTGTGAGCAGCC
>NW_023311276.1:224881-344620 GCF_011077185.1 Oxyura jamaicensis | reverse complement strand
GGCTGCTCACAGCTCCACAGCAATCCCAGGACATCTCTGGGGTAGGTTCTTGACAGGGAAGACCAAGGCAGGGGCTACCTGAAAGGAAGACTCTCTCTGGAGTCTCTGCTTTCACTTCCTTGCCCTGACGGGCAAGCATGGAGATTAACAGAGTTGTCAGGTTTGTAGAGGGAACTGAGACCCTTAGAGCATTACACTGAAAGAGATCTGTAGGTCTATGAGGCACCTCAAAATTCAGCAGTGTCCTCCTGCTGTCCAGATGCTGTTGCGTGTTTCAGGCTGCTCACAGCACACCCAGAGCATTTCAGAGGGGAATCTTCAAGACAAAGGACAGAGGAAGATATTCTTCAAGGGAAGGTATCTGCATTTTGAGTTTTATCCTCTTGCTTAGATGGATGGCAGTAGGAGATGGACCATTCTCATGAAGGCACTGAGACCTCAGATCCTGTTAACCTTTTGTTAGGTCATATCTGCTCTTTAGCTGCTGAACATATGGAGATGCCCCTGAAAAGTGCCCTGGAACAGGAGGTGTCTGCATGGCAGAGCTGAGCACACAGCAGGTGGGACAGGGTCTGTGAGCAATGGCAGGGAGGAGATGTGGGGACAGGGAAGCAGCGGCCAGCAGGGATAGCTCCAGGCAGCAGAGACCAGGGCAGGGAGGGAGAGGGAGCTGATGCCTGAAACGCCAAGGGAGGGGGATTCACGCACTCCCTGCCAAGCCTACAGTGCAGGCACCTTCTCTACAGAGAGCACCCCTGCTCTCCTCTGCTTCCCTGCACAGCCTCTGCCCTCAGGGGCTTTAGGGCATGAGCCATGTCCTCCTCAGCTGGACCTCCAGAACACGAGAGGAGCCTGTGTCCTGCAAGGTGACAAAACGATGAGTCTAAGAGTACCTGCCCTGCACTGTCACTTCCCTAGGTGGCATGCAAGCTTGGTAAGCTGAAGGCTTCACTGCATGCCCATCTGCCTTTCTCTCTGTCAGCGGGCTGGACTGCTGCAGTGTTCTTTCTTATTTTTCCACCTGTGTGGTTCTCCTACTTTCTTTTTCTGGGGTGCATGTGGGTGTAAGCTTCTGTTCTCACACAGACTGCTGGGGCCGTGCCCTGAGGGTGTCTTCATGGGAACAAGGTGCCCAAGCTCCATTTTAAACTGTAAGGCACGCTGTTAGCCAATTGGGAGGGTTAGAGAATGAGCTGACTCATTCAGCTCAGGGAACAGCGAGTTCTGTGAGAGGAGCACGTTTTGCTCAGGGATATCTGCCTAACTTGTCACTGATTTTTCCTCCATGGACAGCCAGCCATGACCAGAAGCAGCAAATGTCCAACAGCAGCTTCCCCACTGAGTTCCTCCTCCTGCCATTCGCAGACACACGCGAGATGCAGCTCCTGCACTTCGCGCTCTTCCTGGGCATCTACCTGGCTGCCCTCCTGGGCAACGGCCTCATCATTATAACCATAGCCTGCAGCCACCACCTCCACACCCCCATGTACTTCTTCCTCCTCAACCTCGCCCTCCTTGACCTGGGCTCCATCTCCACCACTGTCCCCAAAGCCATGGCCAATTCCCTGTGGGACACCAGGACCATTTCCTATGCAGGTTGTGCTACTCAGGTCTTCATGTTTGTTGCCTTTATCACAGCAGAGTTTTATCTTCTCACCTTCATGGCCTATGACCGCTACGTTGCCATCTGCAGACCCCTGCACTATGGGACAATAATGACCAGCAGAACTTGTGTCACCATGGCAGCAGCTGCATGGGGTGCTGGTGTTCTCAGTACTGTTCTGCACACTGCCAATACATTTTCCCTCCCCCTCTGCCAAGGCAATGCCCTGGACCAGTTCTTCTGTGAAATTCCCCAGATCCTCAAGCTCTCCTGCTCAGATGCCTACCTCAGAGAAGTCCATTTCATCATCTTTTGCTTTTGTTCAGGTACAGCATGTATTGCTTTCATTGTTCTGTCCTATGTGCAGATCTTCAGGGCTGTGCTGAGGATTCCCTTGGAGCAGGGACGACACAAAGCCTTTTCCATGTGCCTCCCTCACCTTGCTGTGGTCTCTGTGTTCAGCAGCACCATCATGTTTGCCTACCTGATGCCCTCCTCAGTCTCTTCCTCATTTCTGAACCTTTTGCTGGAAGTTCTGTACTCAGTGGTACCTCCTATAGTGAACCCCCTAATCTACAGTATGAGGAACAAGGAGCTCAACGGTGCACTTAGGAAATTGATGATATCGATGTTTTTCAGTACTCTTAAAGTTCCCTGCCCAGTCTATAAATGAACCCCAATGCATCTCATTCCAGCCTTGAGTTTTCTTTGTTTTTGCTATTATTAATATTAATATTTTCTTAGTGTAATTTTGACTGCTTGCATTTCTTGCGTCTACACATAAATATTTGGACTCCACCCGCTGCCACAGATGAACAAACCTGCTCTGTCTGTCATGTTTACACTGTATGAATGTGTTCCTAACAGTGAGAGAATGCAGATCTCTGTAATGAAATGGAATTGCCCCAGTGCAATGCCTGAAGCCTGCAATTTTCTTCCCAAAACAGTGCCAAGAATAGGCCCAAAGAACTGCTCCCCAAAAAGGTCTGTTCCTACTTTGGTTCAGGAAGGAATGCCTCATTGTTTCATTGTGACCTGTCAGAGACCAAGGGCTAGTTTTAACACTCACCCATGGATGTCTGCTCAAAGCAGAGGCAGCAAATGCTCACTGCATTATATAGCAAGGGCTGTTCCCGCATCTGACCCATAGATGATGTCCTTCAGGAAGGGAATCTGGAGCTGCCTGCAGAGCCCAGGGTACCTCCAGGGACAGCAGAGCCTGGGGTTGGCAGTGACTGCAGCCCCTCTGAAAGTGAGAGATCTCTCACTGTGAGCTCAGCCACAGGGAAAGAACTAAAACCAGGTATTCACAGGGAACCTGTGACTCTGCAGTCTCAGAGAAGAGAGTGGGCACCCAGCGGGCAGATGGAAGGGAAGCTGGGGAGTGATTCATTTCCCCCTCTGTGAAGTACCTCTGTCTGGTCCAGCCCAGTGATCTGGACCTGGCTGAGTCTGCTTCCCACCCTGACCAGCACGGCCATGCAGATTCACCCCACAGCACCACAGCCCATCTGCTCTGCACAGCAGCACCACCAGCTTGGGGACCTCTTGTGAGAAGCATGGGAACAGCCATTCCCCACTGCCCAAGGGGAGCTGATCTTTGAAATTTGACCAGCTCCATCCTCCTGCTGGCATCAGGGTCTATACTGGAGGAACAGACACCAAGACAGTGGATCAGCCTGGGTCATGGGCCCAAAGATTTTCAAAACCCATCTGGACTAACCTTCCTGTAAAGCTATCATTGCTCAGAGAAGATGATGGAAGTGGACATCTCCAGATGTCCCTTCTGACTCAGGGAAGAAGGGGCTGGACTGCACAGTCAGAGTGTATGACAATGATGTGTTTTGAGGCCTTGCTGGTGTTTTTAATCCCTGCTCCTCAAGGTTACCCTGCGAGTGGAGTAATTCTCAAAATGAAGCTCTGCCCTATAGGAACCTGGAGTACAGCTGATGCAAGGGTACTACAGAAAAGTTCTCAGAAACATTTCCAGGCATTCTAGAGTGAACAAATTACAAATTAGTTGGAGTTGGAAAGAGTCTTTTCCCATCTTTCTTGTAAGCCCCCTGTAAGTATTGGAAGGCCTGAAGAAAGTTTCCCCCAGAGTCTTCTCTTCTCTAAGCTAAACAAGCCCAACTATCTCAGCTTGTCTTCATGGGAGAGGTTTTCCAGCTCTCTGATCTTTTCTGTGGCTCTCCTCCTGACCCACTCAATAAGTACTATGTCCTAAGTCTAAAGTGTCTACAGCGTTACAGCCACAAAGCTGGATGCTCTACTCCAGGTGGATGGGGTCTCTTGAGAACAGAATAGAGGAGGGAGAGTTGCTCCCTCAACCTGCTGGTTATGCTGCTTTTGATGCCCAGGATATGGTTGGCTTTCCAGGATATAAGTGCACTCTGATGGCTCACGTCAAGCTTTTCATCCACCAGTACCCTCATCTCCTTCTCCATAGGGCTGCTCTCAATTCACTCATTGCCCACTCAGTACTAATATTTGGGATTGCCCTGATCCAGATGCAGGACCTTGCACTTTTCCTTGTTGAACTTCATGAAGTTTGCATGGGCCTACCTCTCAAGCCTGTCAAGGTCCCTCTAGATGGCACCACTTCCCTCCAGTGAGTTGACAGCACCACACAGCTTGGTGTCAACAGACTTGCTGAGGATACACTCAATCCCATTGTACATTTAACAGACAAAGATGTTAAATAATACCAGTCCCAATACCCTGAGGAACACCATTTATCAGTACTCTCCACTTGGAAATTGAGCCACTGACCACAACACTTTGAGTGTGACCATCCATTCAATTTCTTATCCACCAAGCAGTCTATCCATCAAATCCCTGTCTCTCCTATCTGAAGACAGAGATGTCATGTGGGACAATGTCAAATGTTTCACACAAGTCCTATGCAGTAGCTGAAACCATGTCTAGCATTTTTTCATTGAGGCTGTTTCTCAGTGGGTATTACCCTCAAAGTGAAGTGACCTTGAGACACTCTCTGTCCCACTGGACTTGATGACACCCCTAGGGAATAGCTTATGGCACTTGGGCTCATTTCACCACAACAATACTATGTGCAGTCTCATGTGAACACAGCAAACAGGTCTTTGGATGTAGTCATTTGGCGTTCCTCTGTAGAAGAAGAAACCACTTGTTTCAGCTGGGTGAGAGCCCAGTGCTGGAAACAGTGGTTGCAATGGGCTGTTCTGTGACTATTGCTCTGTGGCAGCATCTCCAAGGGTGTCCAGAGAACAAAGGCAGAGAACAGACCTTCTCAATCTCATTAATATATGTATATATATATGTATATATGTTTAAATTTATATATATGTAAAGTGCCTGTCACCATACTCATAGAATCACAGAATCATAGAAGGCCTGGGTTGAAAAGAACCTTAAAGATCATCTAGTTTCAACACCCCTGCTCTGGGCAGGGTTGCCAACCACTACAGGCTGCCCAGAGCCACATCCAGCCTGGCCTTGAATGCCTTCAGGGATGGGGTATCCACGACCTCTCTGGGAAACCTGTTCTAGTGCCTCAACACCTTCTGAGTGAAAAACTTTCTCCTAATATCTAACCTAAATCTCCCCTTAGTTTAAAACCATTCCCCCTTGTCCTATCACTACCAACACATATAAACAGGCATTCACCTCCTGTTTATATGCTCACTTCGAGTACTGGAAAGCCACAATGAGGTCTCCCCAAAGTCTTCTCTTCTCCAAGGTAAACAAGCCCAGTTCGCTCAACCTTTCTTCATAGAAGAGGTGCTCCAGCCCTCTGATCATCTTCATGGCCCTCCTCTGGAGCCATTCCGTTCTTTGGAACCACTCTGATGGCAGTGTTCAGAACTGGAGTTGTCCTGTTAGTACCTCAGCACTTTTTTTCAGCCAATTAAAAAGAAAAAATGCCACACGACAAGGTTGATGTCCAGTGGTGCCCCAAGCTGCACATAGGACCCAAGGTGAGGGCCACACCAGCACACAGGACAGTGGGACAAGCCCTCTCCTTGACCAGCTAGCTCTGCTGTGCTTAACGTAGCCAGGGTATATTTGGCTCCTTTGGCTCTCAGGGCCAGCCACAAGGACATCTGAGATCAAGTTTTTGAGGATACCAGGGAAGGGGCAGGAGGGGCCAAGGGAGGAGGACTGGAGCTTGGAGCAGCCTGCTGGAGGTTGTCTGCTACAGCTGCAGCTCCCAGCAGGGATCCCACCAGGACTGGAAGCCTGCTTCAGCCTCTGGGGAATGGACACAAGCTCTTGGTGAGCTGAGAAGAGCCACAGCCACCACCAGGATATTCGTTCCCCACAGGTTCTGGAGTGATCCAGAGGGTGTTGGTGCAATGGGGACAGTGGACAGCTGCCGAGAGGATGAGCCTGATGCCGTCTTGGTCACTGAGTTCCAGGGGGCAGTCTGCAAAGGGGCTGGCCTGCTTTTTCTCACGCTGTCTTTTCCAAGCACCTATGGCTCAGTGGGTCCACAGCATGAGTCTTCAAGAAAGTCTGATGCTCTGAGATCCCTGGAGTAGAGAGTTGCACTGAAACAGAGCAGCCTTCCATGTGAAAAAAATCAAAAGCTCCCCCCTCCTGCGGGAGCACAGGCCATCACCATTGCTGGGGAAGCTGGCTCTGCAAAGGACCGCAGCAGGAAAGGCTGTTTCCTGATGTCTCGGGTCCAGCTGCTAACCCATTGGAAGTGGACACGCTGAGCAGGAGAGGATCACAAGGCCTTCTGAAGGCAAGTCTTTGGGTGACATCCTCTGCTCAGATAAACCCCCAGGGGATGGAGAAAGACTGGAAAAGGAGCGCCCCAGGCTTGGGCCCAACGGGTTGTCTAGCTCCTCAGCGGGTGTCACGGAATTCAGTTTTACATAACTCGAATGCAGCAGACATTTAGGACTTATTGTATACCTTTAGAGTAAATAACAAGGTTAGACTGTAGGATTTTTAACTGCACTGAATCAGCATTTAATCATCAGCCAATGTAACAGACTGATTTCAATAGAATTTGCAACAATAGAAATAGTAACTTAGTTAAAGTTTTGAGAATGGCAAGGTTCACCAAAGATTTACAACCCACTTTGATTCTGAATATTCATTTGGTCAAAAAAAATAAAGAAAGAAACATAGTGGGTCAGTTTTTGAAAGACAGTTTTGAAGTGTCAAAGCAGATGAAGTACATAAATACTGAGAGCCTATGTACAAAGAGAGGGAGAGAAATAAGTAAAGCTGTATTATCTGGATTCACAACTTCTCTGTTGGTAAAGAGAAAGTATCACAGCCTATGGGATGTATTTGTTAAGTGGCCCTATGGGAAGCTCAATTTTTTTGGATCTCCTGGCTTGAGCTTGCTGCATTCACATTCCCAGCAAGGGGAAAAGTTCCAGTTCAAGCATCAAACTGTTGCCCATGCTGCCTGAAGAGCCAGGACAGTTGTGTCACACAATAGCCAGTGTCTGAGGGAAGCTGGAGGTATTGTGAATTGAGATGGTTTAGACTCAAGTGGAGGCGCCGACCCTAAGCTGACAGAACAGCACTCACTTGTTCAACACAAGCTACCTGACACGCCTGTGAGTCCAGAACTGGTTGGCAGAGTTTCTCACAGAGCTCACTGAGGAGAGAGGGGTACTAGGGAGAGGGAATCACACTTCAGCTTCCTAAATCCCAGGACAGTGCCCAGACCTTCCTTCTCTCAGGCATCCCATTTCTTGAGATGTAAAGTTTGTGGGGTTTCTGTCAAGAATTCTTCGATCTTCCTCCAGGTATCTTTCTGATAAAAGTTTCAATACCTACAAAATAAAAACATTAATCTGCCTACATTTAAACATCTACAATCAGCAGACTACCTCTGTGGTATCCACTCTGAGCAATGTCAATTAAATGAGTGGTTGCAATGTGAGACAGGAAGCCCCATCTCCAAGTACATATCTACCAGGTTCAGACGAAGGGTGCTCTTACAGAGGTTGCCCTTCATCTCTTCAGGTGGCACCGGACTCTGCTGATTTTCCCCTGTAGTGACTGTCAGGGGATGGATCCCCTTCTCAGGAGAGACTCCTTACCCTAAAGCCACAGGCCTGGGGTAAGGTCATCAGGTTCTTACTGGCACTTGTCTCAGCATCTGTTGTAATCTATTGTGTGCTTTTCTGTCACTACCTTTTCTGTGATCAGACAAACCCACCAAAATGTCACAAAAACTTGTCAGAAAGGCCATGGTGTAGAAAAGAAATCTCACCAGGAGCTCTGGCAGGAACCAGGAAGATTGTAATGAGCACCAGGAAGAGATGGGAAGCTCAAGGTCCCTTGTGCATAGTGGCCCTGAGAGGCTGTGACTGAAGTGTGTATGGCTGGGAGAGAGGGTCAGGGGACAGCAGTGAGAAACAAGGTCATAGCTGATGGCTCAGGAAGTCCTTACAAGCATGTGTGATCTCAGACATGGAACGCAGTTGGTGTCTGTGCAAGGAGGGTAACGTTTTCCTGGGAATGTGGGAGGAAGGAAGGCCCCTGCAGCACAAGTCAGGAATGATAGAGATATTTTCACCTTGTGCATGTGCCTCAGCCTAGGAGAAGAGGCATGCCCATTGTTGTGGCTGGCTGTGCTCAGCCATGCCCCATGAAATCTCCATGAGCCTCGAGGATGCACGAGCTTCCTGCAGTCCTGGCCTGTTACTGCAGGGAAAGAAGGCAGGGTCTGTGAGCCTCAGGCGAGTGCAGGAAGAGCAGAGTGATTGTGTAGCACTGAGTGTGTTAAAAGCACGAAGAAGAGCTGAGATAGCAGGGAGAGCAGGGGTTCATGTTGAAGTGAAATAGGTGGAGGTGTGATGTTGAGGCAGCAGCAGCAGAAGGATGTGCATTTCAGTGCTGAGGTGTGCAGTGACCCCAAGGACAGGCACCTTGTCTAGTCATTACTTCTTATTTCAGTCATGGTTCTCAGTGTGGCCCTCCATCTGCCTCAACAACTTGGAGGTTTGCTCCTGCCTTTTACTTCTTCAGAGGCTTGTTTGGTCTTTCAGTAGCTGCAGTTCAGGAACTTGGCACCAGAGGGCTTCTTCAACGTGCAAAACTCCCTAAAACGTGCCAAGTCTGCAGGCATGATTTTCCTTTAACATAGAATCACAGAATATCCAAGTTGGAAGGGACCACCAAGGATCATCGAGTCCAAGTCCTGGGTCCCTAAAGAACCACCCAAAAAATCAGACCGTGTGTCTGAGAGCATTGTCCAAAAAATACTTGAACTCTGGAAGGCTCTATGACCACTTCCCCGGGAAGCCTTTTCCAGTGCTGACCACCCTCTCGATGAAGAACCTTATCCTGATATCCAGCCTGAACCACCCCTGTCACAGCTTCAGGCCATTCCCTCAGGTCCTACTGCTGGTCACCAGAGAGTAGAGATCTGTGCCTGCCTCTCCACTCCTCCTCATGAGGAAGCTGTATACCAGGATGAGGTCTCCTCCAGGCTGAACAATCCAAGTGATTTCAGCTACTCCTTATACATCTTCCGCTCTAGACCCTTTACCATTTTTGTTGCCCTTGTTTGGACACTCTTTAACAACTTTATATCTTTCTTTTACCGTGGGGCCAAAAACTGCACACAGTAATCAAGGCGTTGACTAAGGATAAGCACTGCTCAGCAACAAACAAAACATTGACATATTATCACCGCTATTTCCATCACAAGTCCAAAACATTGCATCACAGGAACATCTGTGAAGTAAATTAACTATCCCAGCCAAAACCCAGACAACAGCAATCAAAAACAAAGGCAGGCCTAGTCCAATAAAAGAATACAAGACATTCCTCTGCAGAAGATGAAGGTCACACTACCTCCTCTGAAGTCCACTTTCCAAATTAGAAAACACTTGACAAATGGAAAAGACCTTTTTATTTCAAGCACAGATCCCAAGACCCCTAAAACACCCCCTGCTCTGGAGTCTCTATTTGGATATTCCATCTTGGCATGCAGCAAGTCACATGTTGAAGGTGTGAGCTACCTTGATTCAGGGAAGGAAAGAGAGAAACTGAATCAAATGCCTGATTTTGAATAGCCAAGTCTGCACTAATCCTAGCATTCATGAGTTACAGGAAAGTCTTCATGAAGACTGCAGCACCTAGACCCACTCATTTTTCAGTTTCTGCACAGTATGTAATTATGTGACTCCAGTGCCAGCAGGGATGAGTGTGATCTCCTCTAACAGACCACACCTTTCATTCAGTTGTCCAGACTTCTCTTTCTAGTCAAAGGAGAGAAATCAGTTGTCTCAACTGACATGTCTTGGAATACCCTGCTTTGGCACCATCTCCTACTCCAGCAGAAAGGTGCCTGTACATGACAGGTCACATTCCCCAGCCCCACTAGAGGGCTTCAACTGCCCAGGAGAGCAGTGTCTCTCTGGATGGGTAACTGAATAAAGCCCTGACTGAAGATGTTGAGCAAAGGTTTAAACATATGCCAAAAAGATGGCTGTCAAGTAACAGCATATCTTGGAAGCAGTGGCTACCTCTGTGAGGGCAACTGAATCAAGCCATATGAAGATGTTAGGCAAAAGTGGAAATGAATAGGAAAAACCAAACCAAACCAAACCAAACCAAACCAAAAAAAAAAAAAAAAAAAAAAAAAAAAAAAAAAAAAAAGTTGTGATGGTTGTGTAAGAAGTCTTAATTTTCAGAATTTTTGAAGGTCTACAAATTTTCCTGATTTTTTTTCTCATAATTCATGGACACGTGCCAGCAAGATGTACCAACACTTTTCTTCTGTGCACAAATTATTTTTTACAGATATTATGCATCCCAACATTCTGAGGGAATTGGCTGATGTAGTTGCCAAGCCAGTCTCCATCATGTTTGAAAACTCTTGGCAGTCAAGCAAAGTCCCCAGTGACTTGATGTGTTGGTTTTACTCAGGTGGGCAGCCAAGCTCTACCACAACCACTCTCTCACTTCTCCTCCTCAAAGGGAAAGGGAATGAAGAGCATAGGCTGAAAAAAAAATGCCACATGGAACCACAGAGAAAGAAAATTACTCTCTATTGCCCATCAACAATTGATGCACCTCAATATGCATAGCCTCCCCTTGGGATGAAAGACTTTTTCATAATGAGAGCCCACCCCTCCCCTCTCCATCCTCTTTTCCACCTTTTATTTCTGAGTGTGACATCATGTGGTATGGAATATCCCTTTGGTTGGTTTAGGTCAGCTGTCCTGGTGATGTCCCCTCCTCACCTCTTACCCACCCCTGGCTTTTGTGGGGGTTGGAGGAAGTCCTGGTGCTGTGCCAGCACTGCTCAGCAGCAGACACAACACTGGTGTGATACCAGTGCTGCTCCAGCTACAAGTGCAGAGCACAGCACTGTATGGGCTGCTGCAGGGAATGTTAACTCCATCCCAGCCAGACCCAGTACACTGGAAAAAGGGAGATATCACTCCCATTCTTAAAAAGGGTAGAAAGGAAGACCTGGGGAACTACAGACTGGTGAGCTTCACCTCTGTGCCTGGCAAGACAAAACAAATCCTTCTGGAGGCAATGTTAAGGCGTATGCAGGACGAAGAGGTGATCCAGGACAGCCAGCATGGCTTCCCCAAGGGCAAATCGTGCCTGACCAGTCTGGTGGCCTTCTATAATGGAGTAACTGCATCAGTTGACAAGGGAAGACTGACCAATGTTATCTATTTGGACTCCTGCATGTCCTTTGACACAGCCCACATGACATCCTAATATTGTAATTGGAAAGATACGGATTTGAAGGGTGGACCATCTGGTGGATAAGGAATTGGCTTGATGGCCACACCCATAGAGTGGTGGTCCATAGTTCTATGTCCAGGTAGAGACCAGTGATGAGCAGTGCCCCTCAGGGGTCTGTCTTGAGACCAGTGCTTTTCAATGTCTTCTTCAATGACATAGGTGTTGGGATTGAGTGCACCCTCAGCAAGTTTGCAGATGACACCAAGCTGAGTGATGCAGTTGATAAAGCAGAAGGAAGAGATGCCATTCAAAGGACCTGGACAGTCTTGAGAAGTGGGCCCATGTAAACCACAAGAGGTTCAACAATTCCAAGTGCAAGATACTGCACCTGGGTCAGGGCAATTCCAGACAGGAGTACAGACTGGGAGAAGAACTCATTGAGAGCAGCCCTGCAAAGGACTTGGGGGTTCTGGTAGATGAAAGGCTCTACATGAGTCAGCAGCCCAGAAGGCCAGCTTAATCCTGGGCTGCATCAAAAGAGGTGTGACCAGCAGATCAAGGGAGGTGGTTGTCCCCCTCTACTCTGCCCTTGTGAGGCTTCACCTGGAGTACTGCGTCCAGGTTTGGGGCCCCCAGAAAAAGAAAGATGTGGACCTGTTAGAATGAGTCCAGAGGAGGGCTACAAAGATGACCAGAGGGCTAGAGCACCTCTCCTGTGAAGAATGACATAGCATAGCATAGCATAGCATAGCATAGCATAGCATAGCATAGACTAGACTAGACTAGACTAGACTAGACTAGAATAGAATAGGATAGAATAGAATAGAATAGTTCAGTTGGAAGGGACTTTCAAAGGTCATCTAGTTCAACTGCCTGACCTTTTTGGGGTTAATCAAACGTTAGAGACTATGTATGAGGGCATTGTCCAAATGCTTCTTGGACACTGACAGGCCTGGGGCATCAACTAGGTCACTAGGAAGCCTGTTCCAGTGTTTGAATTTTTCCTAATGTCCAGTCTGAAACTCCTCTGGTGCAGCTTTGTGCCATAGCAGCTGGCAGAAGTCACGCAATCGCCAGCGCTTGTTGTCATGGAGGACTTTAACTTCCCGCACATATGCTGGAAATAAAATACAGCCCTGAGGAAACAGTCTAGGAGGTTCCTGGAGTGCCATCCCCAGAGGTGTTCAAGGCCATGTCTATATTTGAACATCTTCCTCCATCTCCATTCAATGTGGTGGGAGCTGAGACAAGCAGCTGACATGCAGATGTCTGGTTTATGCCCACCTGAACCAAGGCAAGAGGAGTGTGGGCTTGTGTGAGGCATGGGAGAGAGCTGAGCCCCCTTCGGATCTCTGGACTGCAAACAAAGAAGGAAGTGCCTTGTCTGATTCAGCTGAAACCCTTCCATCAGCAGGGCAAGGCAAGATCCCTTCCTGTCCTTGCATGGGTGTCCCTGCCTAAAACCGTGACACATAAGGGTGATTCTTGGACCTCCTACTTTTTCTGATATGAGGAATGACAGTGCTGGAAGAGAGTTTCCTTCCCCAGTGGAGGGAATGAACATCAGCGATCGCTTCAGTTTCAAAGTCAGTTCCCCTGGAGGCCCAGGGACAACTCAAGGGAGCCTAAGGGGGCAGAGACAGTGAGGCCTTGGGCTGTAGCCGTGCTGCTGAGCTGGGCTGGGCTCCTGGGCCCAAGGGGCTCCTGGCAAGTGCTGCAGAGAGACAGCTCTGTCCAGGAGAAGCTCCTCTGCACAGCGCAGCAGGGCTGGGGCACTGCCTGCAGGGGACAAGGGTGGCTGAGAGAAGGGAAGGACATTTTAAAGGCAGTGTGGAGGGGGGGATGCTGAGAGTTCACTGCAGGAGAAATCTTCACAGCTCTAACATGGTAAGTGTCTGTGTGAGGGCAAGGCAGATGCAGTATCCTAGATGGTTCTTCTACAGCTGCCACTTCCCACGGCTGATAGGACATGTCACAGTGTCTGTCCTGACTTCTCTAGTGCAGAGGACAGGGATGGTTCTCTGGATCAATGATTACCTGCCAAAGCTGTCAGAGGGACAGGACATGAGGGTTCCTTCTCATGGGGCCAGCTGCAGGCTGTGCAGCCAGGGTGCAGGCAGGGGTGCCCAGGGCTGTGGTACAGAGCAGGGTCCCTGCTGTGCCCCAGGGGCTGTGTGCCAGGGCAGGGCCTCTGCTGCCTGCCAGGCTCAGCACTCAGCCTGCCCAGGGAGCTGCCCAGGGAGATGCAGGGAGAAGCTGTGGGTGGAAGGAGCCCCCCTGTCAGAGCAGAGCAGGGTCCTGCTGGTGCCCAGAGGCTGCTGACTGGGGTAGGCTGCTCACAGCTCCAGGGCACAGCCCAAACATCTCTGGAGGGGACTGTTCATGAATATAATCAAGGCAGATATGTCCTGCTCAAGTCTGTGCCTTTCTGGAGCTATCTTTTCAGCATTTTGCTTGTTCATTCTGATATGAATGCAAACAGAGATGTCAGGTTTAGAGGAAGGACTCACCCTGAGGTTTATGAGGAACCTCAGCAACCAATAGCCTGGAGATAGGACTAACATCACCTTCCCGGTTTCATCAGGGATTGTGTGAGCTGCATGCAAACATAGTGTTGTGGTCTTGGCTAGGGTAGTATTAATTTCCTTCCTAGTAGCTGTTATGGTGCTGGGCTTTGTATTTAAGATGATAAGAATGCTGATAACACACTGTGCTGAGTAGTGCTTACACAAAGACAAGGACTTATCAGCTTCTGCTGCTGCCCTGCCAGCAAGGCTGCCAGGGGTGCCCAAGAAGCTGTGAGGGGACACAGCCAGGACAGGTGACCCGAACTGGACAAAGGGATATTCCATACCATATCACATCATGATCAGCACTAAAAACGGAGGGGTTCTCTTGGGGTGCTACCATTGCTCAGGGACTGGCTGGGCATCAGTTGGTGGTGTGCAATTCCATTGTGTATCACTTGTTCTGCATGTTCTTTTCCTTTTTATTTTTCTTTTTATTCCCCTCTTACACTGCCCTGATCTTGACCCACAAGTTTTAGGATTTTTTTTCTGTTTCTGTCCCCCATCCCACTGTGGGGAAGTGAGCGAATGGCTGCATGGTGCTGAGCTGCCTGCAGGGCTGTATCAGAACAGGTGGCGATGCAGGGCAGAGCCCTGAGGCAGGGCAGAGCTGAGCGCACAGCACAGAGCATGGGGTCTGTGAGCCATGGCAGGGGGAACATAAAGCAGCTCCCAGCAGGGAGAGCTCCAGGCAGCAGAGAAGGGCAGGCACTAAGAAGAAATATTTAACCAAAATCCTGTGTCAGGGAAATAGGGGCACCTCTTGATAAGTTGTGCAGTGCAGATCTCTTGCCCTGAGCAACTCCCCTATGGTGTCCCAGGCTTCCTTTACACTGTGGGACTCCGGCAATGCAGTTAGTGGGGATGGGAAAAGATCTGACTCTCCCTTCACCAGATATACCCTCATTAGGACACTTGGCTGAGTCCTTGAGATGTCCTTCCAAGATGTGAGCTGCCCTCCAGACTGCAATCCCTCCCATAGGAGCTCTGCTTTACCTGATGGGTAGGAAAAGGCTGTTGGGGTGGTGAAAGGAACTCCTTGGCTTGCAGTGGGATGCTGAGACCCTGCTCAGGTACCTGGAGGCACGGTGTGAGGTACTCCATGATCTGCAGTGGATGCCTGTGCCTGTGTGAGGTGTTTGGTTTCTTCTCAGGGATACACAGGACTGTAATACCCCTCCATAGCAGGAAGATGCAAGCAGGGACAAACACCAGTGGACACACAAGCTTGCCTCACAAAACCACTGCAAATCTTTTGTCTCTCAGGACTCACAGCTGTTGTGCATGAGTGCCCCACAGATGCTCAGGATTTCTGCCTTCGAAGAAAACTCCCCAAAGGAAATGATGGTGGCGGGGGAAGGTGGGGCTTGAAGGGCTGTCCAAAATACAAACAAACAAAGGTCTGAAACTTATTTCTGTGACCGTCTTAGAATTTGAGGTGCAGATGCTCTAAAGCCCTTCTGTGTTCAGAGGGATTCCACCTGGGAGATCCTGAATATCAGATCTGGCCCCTGCATCCCGCTGCTTCCAGATACGACAGAATTAGAGCACAAGCAACACCTTGGGAGTATACAGGCAGTGGCCAAGCTCTTCATGACACTCTCAGCCAAAAGTAGAGTTCCAGCAGGGAATTGCAAAGCAGTCTTGTAAAAAAGGACAAAGGATGAGTGTGTTGGGGGAGACAGCCTATGAGAAATGGCTTTGTTTTTTGCAGAGAAGTCTGTCCTAACTCTTCCCTGTCTTTTCCTTTTGGGACAGTTGTCTGGGCCAAAAGGGAGAAAATGTCCAACAGCAGCTCCATCACTGAGTTCCTCCTCCTGGCATTTGCAGACATGCAGGACCTGCAGCTCTTGCACTTCTCACTCTTCCTGGTCATCTACCTGACTGCCCTCCTGGGCAATGGCCTCATCATAACAGCCGTAGCCTGCGACCACCGCCTCCACACCCCCATGTACTTCTTCCTCCTCAACCTCTCCCTCTTTGACTTGGGCTCCATTTCCACCACTCTCCCCAAAGCCATGGCCAATACTTTGTGGGACACCAGGGCTATCTCCTACTCAGGTTGTGCTGCCCAGGTCTTTCTGCTTGTTTTTTTGATTTCAGGAGAGTATTTTCTTCTCACTGTCATGGCCTATGACCGCTATGTTGCCATCTGCAAACCCCTACATTATGGTACCCTCATAGGTGGCAGGATTTGTGTCAAAATGGCAGCAGTTGCATGGGGCAGTGGCTTTCTCAATGCCATGGTGCACACTGTCAATACATTTTCCCTCCCCCTCTGCCATGGCAATGCTCTGAACCAGTTCTTCTGTGAAATTCCCCAGATTCTCAAACTCTCCTGCTCAGATGCCTATCTCAGGGAAGTTGTGCTTATTGTGGTTTCTGCATGTTTACTTTTTGCATGTTTTGTTTTCCTTGTGCTGTCCTACGTGCAGATCTTCAGAGCTGTACTGAGGATCCCCTCGGACCAGGGCCGGCACAAAGCCTTTTCCACATGCCTCCCTCACCTGGCTGTGGTCTCCCTGTTTCTCAGCACTGTCATGTTTTCTTATCTTAAGCCTCCCTCCATCTCCTTCCCATCCTTGGATCTTGCGATGACAGTTTTGTACTCAGTGGTGTCTCCAGCAGTGAACCCACTCATCTACAGCATGAGGAACCAGGAGCTCAAAAGGGCACTGAAGAAACTGATCCTACTGGTGGTAATTAAGAAGAAATAAAGTGCCTGTCTCTCTCCACAAGTGATCTCTGATTGATCTCAGACAAATGTTGCGCGTTAGGGCATTCTGTCATTAATAATCATGGTTGTACACAAGTGCTTGCATTCATTCAATTTCTGCAGGGAATAGACTTGTCCCTGCAGTCAGACTGACTCAGAGGCCTTCTGTAATTGGGCCTATCATCGCATGGCAGGTGGCCTCCTGTGTTTCTCCTCTTCATTAAGAAATGATTTCTTCAGTGCAGAGGCCTTTGGTCAACACAAAGTATTTTCCCTATGCCTGCCTCACTTGTCCATAGACTGCCTGTTTGTCAGCACCTCATTTTTGCCTCCATGAAGGCCCTCTCCATCTGCTTTCCATCATCAGATCAGGTGCTGGCACTTCTGTACTCAGTAAACCATGAGTTCCAGGAGGCACTGAGAAATTGACCACAAGGAACCTTGTGGTACCTTGAACCTGCTTCCCCTTCTCTGCACAGTTCCCAGAGTTCCCCTTTTCCTCTAGATAATGGTACCAATAAGTTATTCCTTAGGTTTACACCACTTCTCTTGAGGCTTCAACTAAACATTTCTGAACCTTTCACAAATGCTTTGAATGTTGTACAAGATCTACCCTCCCTGCTAGCATCTCTGGAACAAAAAAAAAAAGGTATCCTGAGTGCACTGCCCGTGTTTTCTGAGGCATTGGAGTATTAGGCAAGGGAGACAGGAGACCAGCATCACTGAGTCAGGACCTCTTAATCAAACTAAAGCACAGAAAGGAAAAGCAAAGGCACTGGAGGCAAAGACATACAAACTGGGAAAATTAGAAGGATATGGCCTGGGAGTTTAGGGATGGGATCAGGAAAGCCAAGGCACATCTAGAGAGAAACTTGGATAGGGATGCAAAGAATAACAAGAAGGGTTTCCACAGATACGTAAGAGAGCAAAGAAACCCTAACCCTTCCATGAAGAGTGACACCAGCAGCATGTCAGCCCCATGTCCCCACACACCCTTCCATCCTCTGCTCTGCAGGATGTCCTGTCTCACTGCCACCAGCTCCCCTCTACTTTCAGATGTCCCTGTCCTGCCTGGAGGTGACCCAGCAGATGGCTATGACAATGCCAGGGAGGGTTGTGACCCTGGGGAGGATCCTGTCCCTGCACAGGGGGACTGGGAACTTCCTGAGACACCAGAGGAGGAAGATGGGTCCAGGGATGCAGCCACAGGTGAGAGGGCAATGCAGCACTGCCACTTCTTAGGTGCCAAATTGTGGTTAAAAAAAAAAAAAAAAAAAAAAAAGGTGAAAAAATAAGGCATGTCTTTCAAACATTACTGGGTTTTGAGGTGAAGTCACCACCACAATCAGCTGGGCAGCTGAGCTCCACCACAACTGCTCTATCACTCCACTTTCTGAAAAGAATATGGGGAGAAAATATGATGAAAAAAGGCACATGGGTTGAGATAAGGACAGGACCATCACTCAATAATTATCATCACGAGCAAAACAGATTCAGTTAAAAACACAAAACAAACAAACAAACAAAAAAACCTTCCCCCCACCCACACTCTTCGGCATCCTCCCCCTAAGAAGCATGGAGGAACTTGGAATGGGGGCTGCGGTCAGTCCATAACACTTCATCTCGGCCACTCCTTCATGGTCACTCTCTTCCCCTGCTCCAGTGTGGGGTCCCTCCCACCGGATGCCATCCTTTCCAAACTGATCCTGCCTGGGCTTCCCAGAGGCAGGTTTTTTCCCCCTTTCTTAAGTCTGCTCTCACAGAGGTGCACACAACTTTGCTTATTGGCTTGGCTCTGAGCAGTTGTGGCCCCCTTTGCAGCCAGCTGAAACTGGCCCTTATCTAACATGGGCAGCCTCTGGATTTTTCTCACAGAGGCCATCCCTGCAGCCCCCTGCTACAAAAACCTTGCCTAAATGTGATGAATAGTGGCTTTGTAACTTCATCTGCCAGTTCCCACAGGACTCTGGGATGCATCTTACCCAATCCCATGGACTTGTGCACCTTCAGATTCCTTAGATGGTCTTGAACCTGATCTTCTACAATAGGTGGTTCTTCATTCTCCCAGTCCCTCCCTTTGCATTCTGGGACTTGGGCATTGTGGCTAGAGCTCTTGCCAGTGAAGACTCTGGCAAAGAAGTCATGGAGTAACTCAGCCTTCTCCATATCCTGATTAACCAGGTCTCCTGTTTCCTTCTGGAGAGGGTCCATGTTTTCCCTCATCTTCCTTTTATCACTGTCATATTTATAGAAGCCCTTCTTGTTGCCCTTGACCTTCCTGTCCAGATTCCATTCTATCAAGGCCTTAACACTCTTAACTAAATCCCTTGGGCACAGGAACAGGCTCCCCATGGAAATGGTCAAGGCACCAAGCATGAGAGGGTCAGGAAGTGTTTGGACAATGCTCTCAGATACATGGTCTAATTTTTTAGGTTGGTCCTTTGGAGACACAAGTGTTGTACTTGATGATCCTTGGTCCCTTCCAACGCTGGATATTATATGATTCTGTGATTCTATGACAATATCTCTGTATTCCTCCCAGGTAACCTGTCCTTGCTTCCACCCTCTGTAGGTTTCCTTTTTGTGTTTCAGTTTGGCCAGCATCTCCTTGATCATCCACTCAGGCCTCCTGTCCTTTTTGTCTGTCTTCCTCTTTGCTTGGATACATCACTCCTAGGCTTGGAGGAAGTGATCCGTAAAAAGGCCAAAGTCTGCTCTCCTGATGTCCAAGGTTTTGAGCTGACTGTGTGCTCTCCTCCTTGCCTGAAGAATCCTGAACACCACCAGTTCATGGTCACTGCAGTCCAGGACTCCAAATGAACTGGGTCCAGCCAGGCTCAGTATACTGAGTAAAAGCTTTGTAGTGGGAAAGGAGGCCTGAGCTGGAAAGCCTGATCTTCCAGGGATGATGGGTCTGAATCAAGGCAGTGGGTGTCCCTGTCTCAGTCCAAGAAGACGTAAGGCAAGGAGAGAAGAAGATTTGAGATGCAGCCAGAGGAGCACAGCTGGAGATGGGATGTAGAAAGCCTCAGATCTGAGGCAGAGGGGTTTGTCCTCTGGGAAGCTGAAGGGAGCAGAGAAATCCATGTGTCCTTCCAGATAAGCTTTCTCTCTCCAGCATGGGAGGTTCACAGGGACCTCCTCTGGTAGCCAAGGGCAATAAGTGTTCATGACTCTTCCCAGCACTGTTGGACTTCCACTGCAGGAGAAGCATTTCTTCTGCCTCTCCCCTAACTGGAAAGGCAGGAGAGGGAGGTCCAGTGGACACAGTTGTTTGTGCTGCTGCAGCTAAGGACAAGAGATGTGCATCCCAGTCTACCTTGGGAAACTCATACTGAAATGTAAGTGCAGGGGGTCCATGCCCAAGCCTGATATTTGAACTCCTCATACTGGTGGTTATATTCAATGAAGAGAACACTTTTGTCAGCACCCTGCAAGGCAGTACATGGTAGCACATGTCCATGTCTTTTCTACCTCCTGCGGCTACCACCAATGGGGGATAATCACTTTGAAGGCCTATGACAGGCTTTTCTGATCCATGCAGAGGCTTCAGATAACCAAAAGTTTCAGAAATTGACCCAGAAATGTACAGCATGTCCAATGTCCAGGCTATCCCATCTGTTTTAATTCACAGAGTCCCACCTGCATGGTATCGCTCCTCCAGCTGGACCCCACCCTTCCCTCCTAATTATGTTACCAAGGACCTCCTAGTGGGCAGCATCAGCTCAGTACTTTGGAAAAGACCTTTCCTATTCCTGCCTCCCACCTGGTTGTCTCCTCCAGAGAAAATCTCAGCTGATGAGCTAAGAAAAAGGCCTCAGAAAACATTTATAACTCCAGAAACCTCCAGAGAAAGATCTTCATTAGTCAAAGTTCTGCACAGTCTGTGTTTGCTGGAAATTGAGAAGCATACAGTCATAAAACTGTGAACTCCATTGAGCTAAAGCAGCTCTGTGTTTCAATTCTCCTCTTCTCTGTGTTGAGGAAGGATGCTGCCAGCTGGCATTAAACAAACCAGTATAAGGAAGCCCCTGAGGCATGGGGTACAGAAAGGGGAAAAAGCTTTATTTAGTCACCCCTGGAATTTTGATTGAAGCTACTAGCTTTGGTTAGGTTACTCATCCAAGGTGCCAATTTATTATTTGAATGTGAGAATATTGTTTGATATATAACACCAAAGGTATATGATAGTCTTCAATATATTAGAAATATATAGAAGTATGTTATATGTATTCTTTATAGGCCTTGACATTATAGCAAGCAATACATATATATGACTCCAAGCATAAATGTATTTATACGCGTAAGGGATTTCCTTCTTTATGTTCTATTCTTTGATATTCCTCACCAGATAAAGGAAACGTTGCTGATGTCATGTACCTGGACTTCTGTAAGGGCTTTAATGTGGTCCCCTGAACATACTTGCTACTAAACTGGAGGAATATTGGTTTGATGGATTGACTGTTAGCTGGACAAAAGAATTGCCTAGATGGAAACATCCAAAGAGTTTTAGTCATTGGCTTCAGGTCCAAGTGGAAACCCGTAAGGAGGGGTATCCCTCAAAGGTCTGTGCTGGGACCTATACTAATAATATCTTTATTAAAGACCTGGAGGATAAGATTGAGTACACCCTAAGCTACTTTGCTGATGACACCAAGCTGAATGGTGCAGTTGGTATGCCAGTGGGAGGGAATACCATCCAGAGAGACATGGAGAGACTTGAGAGGTGGGCCCATGTCAACCTCCTCCAGTTCAACAAGAAGAAGTGCAAGGTGCTGCACCTGGGTCAGGGAAATTCCAAATACCAATAGAGGTTGGGGGATAAATGGATTGAGAGCATCCCTGCTGAGAAGGACATGGGGATATTGGTGTCTGAAGACTTGAATATCAGCTTGCAGCCCAGAAAGCCAATCATATCCTGGGCTCCATGAAAAGACAAGAACCCAGCAGGTCAAAGATGGTTATTCCCCTCTTTGAATCTGCTCTCATGAGACCTTCTGGGGCCACCAGTACAAGAAAAACATAGACCTGTTAGAGTGGCTACAGTGGAGAGCAATGATCATAGGGCTAAAATAGAAAGGCTGAGAGAGCTGGGCTTGTGTAACCTGGAGTATGAAAGGCTCCAGAGAGAACTTATTGCTGACTTCAAGAGGGCTTATAAGACAAAGATTTTTTATCAGGGTCTGTAGTGACAGGACAAGGGGTCATGCTTTTGAAATGGAAGTGCCAAGATTGGATAGATTGGATATAAGGAAGAAAGTTTGCAGGATGAGAGCAGTGCACCGCTGGAACAGGTTTCTCAGAGAAGTTATGGATGCCCCGTCACTGGAAGTGTTCAAAGTCAGGTTGGAAAGGACTTTCAGCAACCTGATATAGTGAGAGATGCCCCTGCCCATGGCAGGGGGATTGGACTAGATGATCTTAGAGTCTTTGATTCCATGTCTATGACTTAAGTTCTTATATGACTTAAGTTCTATGATCTTTTTGCTGCTTTAAACTTCACAGAGTTCAAAGCTTCTCCTTGCTTTATGTATCCTAAAGGTGCCTTTAGGCAACTCCCAAACTGTTCTTGTACATAACCTTTTATGTCTACTGGCCGAAATCATATGCTGATAAGACTATCCCCTGAGGGAGGTGAACTTCATTGGATAAAGCCTGGACCTAGCATACACTTGAGCAGTGTGTTTGATTGATTATTAAGCTTTATTATACTTTAGTTTGCTTGCAATTAAGAGTCATCCTTCTCTACCTGTGTGCAGCCTATTCTCTAAGGAAAGCAGAAGGCAGTTGGGGCAAAGGAGCTATGAGGTGCAACTGCAGATATCAGTGGAAAGGTCTGATGTCAGAAGTGATGCAAGTCCTAAAGAGCCAATGAGAGAAATGGTGTGGCTGGGAGGTGAGGAGCAAGGTTGTCCATACAGTATCAGACTTCTCCTACCTGTCCAGACCTCCTTAAAAGACACTCAAGGATTTCTGTGTCTTAATAAGCCCCAAGGTGTAGTTTCTGCAAAGTCCAACAAACTTCAACTCCTGAGGGGAAACTGATGAGATCCCTCTGAAAAACAAAGAAGTCAAACCCCAAAGTTCTTCAAAGCAATGATTGGTCCCATTGAGAGCCATTACTGACTGTAATGGTTTTACCTTGCTAGGCAGCTGAACTCCATCACATCCAAAAGGATATATGCAATGATAATTTAATTAAAGGAAAAATAATTATTAAGGGAAAATTATTATTAAAGGAAAATGAAATAATTTAACTAAAGGGAAAAGGAAGAGGGGGTAGCGGAAAAAAAAAAAAAAAAAAAAAAAAAAAAAAAGTAAAGGCTGTGTGGAAGCACAGAGAAAGAGGACTGAAATTACTCTCTACATCCCACCAAGGAGTGATGCTTGACCACGTTCCTGAAGCAGGGCCTCAATCTGATTGCTGATGTAGTTGCCAAGACACTCTCCATAATATTTGAAAACTCATGGC
The DNA here is from genome assembly GCF_011077185.1 of Oxyura jamaicensis. Classification (NCBI taxonomy): domain Eukaryota; kingdom Metazoa; phylum Chordata; class Aves; order Anseriformes; family Anatidae; genus Oxyura; species Oxyura jamaicensis. Next base: position 321,593 of record NW_023311276.1, on the reverse strand, counting down.
GGTCAGGCAAAGTTCCTGATGATTTGATGTGTTGGCTTTACTCAGGTGGGCAGCCAAGTTCTATCACAACCGCTCTCTCACTCCTCCTCAAAGGGAAAGGGGGAGAAGAAAGTATGCTGGGAAAAAATAAATAAATAAAATAAAATAAAAACAAAACAAAATAAAAATAATAATAATAATAAAAATCATTGTCTTGGTGATGTCCCCTCCCCACCTCTTACCCACCCCCAGCCAGCTGGCTCCTGGGGGCTTGGAGGGAGTCCTGGTGCTGTGCCAGTATTGAACAGATGTAGACAAAACGCTGCTCTGATACCAGTGCTGTTTTAGCTACAAGTGTAGAGCACAGCATAGTATGGGCTGCTGCAGGGAAAGTTAAGTCCATCCCAGCCATACCCAGAACATTGACAAGACTCCATGGACTCCTTAGAGCAGGTAATAGGAAGCCATGATTACAGGTAGCACAAGGCACTGGGTAAGTGGCTCTGAAGGTGAGAAAATCCTGCCTTTATTTCACCAAGCAGAAAGGCTAAGCCCTGCTGCCAGCCCTGAGCAGAGAGCTCCTGTCCTCATGTGGGGCTCCAGGCTCTTCTTTGGGCAGTGGGGTATGCAGTACCAAGTGAAGGACAGTGGTGTGACACTTCTTGGCCTCCCTCAGGGGGTGCAAAGAGGAGATGAGGTCCCAATGCTAAAAGGGATATATGTCTCCTCCTAGGCCTTGGTGGCAGAGAGAACTGACATAGCCAAGGGGACAAGACCTTGGTTTTCTTGGCTAAGTCTTAACTTGCCAGTGCCCTTGTTTATCTCCACCACCAGCTGTCCTGTGCTGTCCCACACCTGACCCCATTTCCCTCTTGGCTGCAAACACCCATCCTGCTTTTCCACCTTGCTCTGTCTTTGGTATTTCTGTGCCTTCATTTATGTCTCTACCCTCTCCAGTTTTTCTCTCACATGCTGTTTCCAACTACCAAGAAAAGCTCCATCATCTTGGAAACTACCCTTCACACAGGCATCTTAACCCATCAGCCTTTTGTTGCCTGTCATCTGACTAGACAGAAGGAACCTCACCATGATCTTCCAAGACACATGGCCTTCCTGCTGGCCTTTCAGCTCCTCAGATAGATATGACCAAGCCACATTCCTGCTGCTCTCCACTCTTGTACTGAGGCAAAAGAGACTTGACAATCCACAGCCAAGAGCAGTTCTGCATGGGCCTTTCAGGTACTTGGGCAGAGGGCATCACACAAGCACCATGCCCACCAGGTGCCTTCTGATGGCCTGTGAGAGATGCTGGGAGATGTGAACCTAAAAGCCCATCTGCCAGCCAGGAGGCAAGGGTTGACCTGGCAGCTACTTCAGAAAGATGGGACCTCCCAGTCCCTTGCCCAGCCATGCTCCTGCTGCTGGCCTACCAGCTCCAGAGGCAGAAGTGACCTCACAGTCCCCACCAAAGTCATTTGCTTACTACTGGATTTGGAGTTTCTAAGGCACTATTGGCATCTTATAAGAATATGCCCACCAGGCACCCTCTTTACGGCCTAGCAAAAAAAAAACATATAAAAACAAGGTCATTGTCATCGTCCAAGGTCATACATCTGCTGATGGCCTTTCAGCTTGTCAATGGTCAGGAGATAGCTATGTACAGCTCTGTTAGGTGCTAGGGCAGGAGTCATCTCATAATTAATATTCAAGCCACCTGCGTGTCAGTAACTTATTAGCTTCTTCTGCACAGCTGAAATACACACACATGCACCAGCCATGTGCCTGAAGGTGGCACATCAGGCCCTCAGGCAGAAGTGCCCTGACACCCACCTGCACAGCCATGGACCTCCTGCTGCCTCCTGAGATTCTGAGGCACAGCTGACCTCAGCAGAGCATCCTCACCAATCTCATCCTTGAGTCCTAGATCCAGACCAGATCCATATCACATCGCCTGCCTCTTCCAAGACCAAGTGACTGCTCAAGGATCTCTCAAACCCTGCCAGCCTCATGGGGGCCAAACTGCTTCAGTTAGGTGACTAGAGTGCAGGAATGAGAGATTTGAGTATTATGTGTTCAGTTTAGGTCATAGGGATTAGATCTTGCCTTCCAGAGTTAGGGATTGTGCAGAGGCTTAGGTGGAAGCTTTGGTGTTCTGCCTCAGGTACTTTTTATTTTCCCAGTGAATATTGCAGAACCATCAGCCTTGCCTGAACCATCGTCACTTCTTCAAAATCTTTCCTTTCTGTTAGCCGAGCCAATCTTCTCTACCCCATATCTCCCACCTTTATTCTCCCAGATTTTCCCTAACCTCCCCAAATGAGCCACCCTGATGGCCTTTCTGATGGCTTTCTGATGGCCTTTATGACTTCAGAGGCTCTGCCTCCCTGCTGTTGGCCAGCCAGGTTCTGGGACAGAAGTGACCTCACAGCCAGCATCCACAGGGCTACAAGGAGCTGTTGTGCTCAGGAGGCCTCTTCCCAGCCCACCCAGGAGCACCGGCTGCAGGGGATGCCCTGCACAATCCCTAAGGTACTCTGCCTGCCAACCAGCTCATGCTGCAGAAGGCCTCCCACAAATCCTGACTCACATTTCCTCTGTGAGATCTTCAGCTCCACCAGGGTATCCTGGAAGAATTAGATACCTCTGTGTGGAAAACTGAATCAAGCGCTGAATGAGCATTTTAGGGAAAAGTTGAGAACAAGGCAGATTATTATTGTAATTATTGTAAGAGCTGAATATTTAATCATTTCTGGCTTTGTTTCAATCATGTGGTTTCCCAGGGGATATTACCCTCAAAGGCAAGTGACTTTGAGACACTGTCTGTCCCACTTCATGGCACCCCTAGGGAACAGCCTAGGGCACTTGTGCTCACTTGGATTCATCTCACCACTCCCATACTGAATGCAGTATCATATGGACAAGGCAAACATGTTCTTTTGACAGTTATTCTGTGTCTCTCCGTGGAGGAACAAAACATCTGTGTGAGTTGGGCCAAGAGCCCCATGCTGGGAATGGGTTGGGAGGGGCTGCTCTGGGACCATTGCCATGGGGCAGCATCTGCCAGGGTGTCCAGAGAACAAGGACTCAGCCCAGCCCCTGCTCTGCTGGTCCTCCCTGTATCTCCCAGGAGGCCAGCCCAGCCCAGCCCCTCCCCAGTTCTCCGCATCTCCCTGTCCCCTCTCCAGCCCAGCAGGCTGGGCTGGCCCCAAAGCAGCAAATGGAGAAGTGGAGGGCAGTGGCAGTGTCCCGGCTGCTGTTGCCATCTGCTGGAGATTCCCCTCCCCAAGACAGCTTGCAGCCCCTCAGGTCAGCCCCTCTCCCGAGCACAGCACAGCACCATACTGCTGGCCCTGGGTCTCCTCAGGCAGCACCACTGCACACACACAGCGCCCTGCTCTGCACCCAGGACACCCAATGTCCCACACAGCCTTGCCCCAGCCCAGCACATCTGGGCTGGCCTGAGCAGCCATTCCTGCAGCCCCTGCCCGTGCTGCCCACAGCCCCCAAGCTGGCTCTGCTGCTCTGCAGTGAGGGGGCTGTGGTGTGTGGGGCCATGGGGGCACTCTGCAGGGCTGTGCTGGTCAGGCTGGGAAGGCAGAGCCATCTGGTGGGGGGCACTGCCACTGCCTGCCTCCCACACAAGTGGTTCTTTGGCCATGGAGAGTGCGCACAGATAGCCGGCCTTCTTCAGAGTCAGAGACTCATGGAATAGCCCGAGCTGGAAAGGACCCACAGGAATATCAAGTCCAACTCATTTCCAATGTCAGGATATATTTTGGGGTGATTCACTGTATTCAGTCTATGAAATTTCACCAGAGGTATAACAACCAATTCAGCAGACAGCTTATCCTATGTCTGCTGTGTTCCCTGGAGGTGCAGAGCTCTCCTATGCCTGTTCCCACCCAGATTTAGCACTTTATCTCTGGGTGGCTCCACCTTGGACGTGCCCATGCTCTATTGGCTCCACGTGCTACTCACTCCTTGGCACGCACTGTCCCTGCCGAGCTCTTGGAGGAACTCCGTGGGGAAGCTGCTGTTGGACGTTTGCTGCCTCAGGGCATAGTAGCCTGTCAATGGGTTTGCTCAAAGAGGTCCGCCTATCCTGTGACTGTCTTTTCCTCCATGGATGGCTGTGGGCACATGGACCTGGTCTAGGAGAAAAAGACAGTGACAAGAGAGGACAGCTACATTACTATCCCCGACTCTCTTCCTAGCAGAAAAGTGAAAGCAGAGACTCCAGAGAGTGTCTTCCCTTCAGGTAGCCCCTGCCTTGGTCTTCCCTTTCAAGAACCTAACCCAGAGATGCCCTGGGGGTGCTGTGGAGCTGTGAGCATCCTACCCCAGGCAGCAGCCTCTGGGCACCAGCAGGACACTGCCCTTCCACCCACAGCTTCTCCCCGCAGTGCCTTGGCAGCTCCCCGGGCAGGCTGAATGCTGAGCCTGGCAGGCAGCAGAGACCCTGCCCCAGCACACAGCCCCTGGGGCACCACAGCCCTGGGCACCCATGCCTGCACCCTGGCTGCACAGCTGCAGCTGGCCCCATGAGAAGGAACCCTCAAGTTCTGTCCTTTTGACAGCTTTGGCCGGTAATCATTTATCCAGAGAACTGTACTCCACACCAGAGAAGTCAGGACAGACACTGTGAAATGTCCTACCAGCCATGGGATATGGCAGATTTAGAAGACTCCTGGGGCACACTCATCTACTGTACCCTTCTGCCACATACTTACTCAGTTAAGTGTTGTGAATATTTGTGAGCTCTCAGCATCCCCCCTCCACACTGCCTTTAACATCTCCCTCCCTTCTCTCAGCCGCCCTTGTCCCCGGCAGGCAGTGCCCCCAGCCCTGCTGTGCTGTGCAGAGGAGCTGCTCCTGGGCAGAGCTGTCTCTCTACAGAGCTGCCCGCTTTCCAGGAGCTCCCCTTGGGCCCAGGAGCCCGTCCCAGCTCAGCAGCAAGGGGAGCTCTTGACAAGTCCCTGGGCCTCCAGGGGAACTGACTTTGAAACAGGCTGAAGCAATCACTGCTATTCCATCTCTCATGTGGGGATGGACACTTACTTCCAGTGGTGTCTTTTCCCCTAATTAAAAATAAATAAAAATAAATAAATTTAAAAAAAATATATATGAGGGCATGAGAATAATCTTTCCCTACACCATTTTATATTGGATCCCCACAGACTGACAAGGTAATGGTTTTAAACTAAAAGAGGGTAGATTTAGATTCTTTAGTTCTTAGAACTTTGAGTTAGATTCACCCACAGTTCTGCCCCAGGCATGGATGAGAACCTTACAGTGACAGAAAAAAAATCTCTGGTGGTTCATAGCTTTTATCGGACAAAACAGGACAAAACCAATGATGTCCTGGGCTGAACGAGCAGGAGCACAGCCAGTGGAAGTGTTCATCCCCCTCTGCACAGGACAGTTTCTGCCTGAGGGAGTTGCAGTTCACAGCTGCGATGTCTCCAGGCAGTGGCCCACATATGGGGGCTTGGATAAATAACCAAATTAATGTGAATCATTCCATTTGGGTGATTTAGTCCAACCCCTTAAATTTGGCAAGATGAATTGCATTCCTGGCAAAGATCATGCATAAACCAAAGGGCTTCCCCTCCAGCTGCCCATCTTTGGCTTAGGCATGGTCAGCACCCTCTGGGTGCTGAGTGCAGAAGGCCTCTAATGTTATAGCTATGCCCTGGGCCTCTGTGTATCAGCTGAGGTCTGTCTCTTAGAGATCCATGGTGTTGTCACACTGTATATAATAAAAAGATTTGGCCACCTCATAAACAAGGATGATAGTAGGAAAGTGTTAGCAGATAAACAGGTAAAGTCATTGCTTAACAGCAAAAAAGATAGTGTGAGAAATGAAACATGGCAGCTAATTTTTGTTTGTTTATTTGTTTTTCCAAACAAAGAGTGACTAGCAGGAATGAAAGTAATGAACCTTAGGGCATCACCATAAAGAAAATGGGCATTGTACTATTGCTTTTATTATTGGTGTTTGCACTAGTTCTAAAACTTCCTGGAGAACTTATCAGTGTTTTCTCTGTACCAAAGGTTAGCTTGCTTAGCTCCTGATTGGACTATGTCACATCTGTCCAATCTTCATTACTCCCAGATCTATTTAGTTATGAAATATTTATGTGCCAATATAAACATGTCCTTGAGACACTGTCTGACCATTGGAAGTGTTGGGATGAAATGTATTTTTGGAAATGACTGAAAAAATCTATATTTACATAGAAAAAAAGTGTCCATATCCCTGGGCTATGAAACATTTAATGAGAATTACTAGACAACCCTCAAAATTCTGAAAATTAAGACTTCTTATAAAGTTACTAAACACCCATTTTGGGGCATGTTTCCTCCCTTGCCTAACATCTTCATTCAGGGCCTGATTCAGTTTCCCACCCAGAGAGAACTGCTGGCCTCCTTGGGCAGCTGGATTCCCCATCTGGAATGTGGAAAATGTGACCTAGGACCTGTGGGAGCCTTTCTGGAGCAAGAGTTGGTGCACAGTCATGGCAGGCCAAGGCATCTTAGTTGAGACACCTGATATCTGTCTATTGACTCAAAAGGGAGTTCTGGACAATTCCACCAAATATTTCCAATGTTAGAGGAAAGCTCTCATTCCTGCCTTCAGCTGAAGTGGAGTTACTTGCAATTTTCCGTGCAGGAAATGAAAAATGAGTAGGTCTAGATGCTGCAGAGCCTACTTGAAGATATGTGGTGGTCTCACAAAGACAGCTAGCTAAATTCCACAGCATCACTTTTTCAATCCCCCTCCCCTCAGAGGAATAGGGGGAGAAAATACAATTAAAAAGGGCTAGGTGTTATCTCAATAAAAGTGTTGAGGTAAGGACAAGGAAAGTGATGATCAATTACCATCACAGGCAAAACAGACTCAGCATAGGGAGATTAATATGATTTGTTGCCTATTACAAACAGACTAGAACACTGAGAAACTAAAAGCTAACTAAAACCAACCCCCCCCCACCCTCCCACACCCCAGTCCATCCTCTTCAGCCTCCTCTCCCTGCATGATGCAGGGGATCAGGGAATGAGGGTTGCAGTTGTGAAATGTGTTCATTTGATTCGTGTCAGTATGGAACAATGCTAGGGCCGCATGATGAAATATAACCTTCTATTTAAGAAAAAACAGAGTTCTTGTATCATGCAAAGAAATGATCCAGCAATTTGTGTAAATAGAGGGTTTGAAGGGCGAACTCGAGTCTGGGAGATAAGAGAACAAGGAGTTTTTTTAGGAAACTGCTGACTTTTGCATGGGACGCTGCACAAGCCTCTGATACCCGGCAAAGAGATCCACCAAATAAGGAGAAAGGGGGAGCTGAAGGACGACCAAAGGACAAAGCCTGGGAGGAAGACTACGAGCCTTCAGCACAAGAGACCCCCAGAGAGACCACCAGAGACTGATACGCATGCATCCGGAAAGGGTTTGGATTCCGGGAACTAATTATAATAACCCTGCCTTTTCTAGGAATAGTGATGAATATGTATTAGTCTAGGAGCATAAAAATCAACCACCTGATGTAACAGGTGTGCGTCCTGGTAGAGCAGAGACTCCCGGTGCACCCAGCACTGTTTGCTTGCCTCTATTCACTTAATAAATCACAAAAATCCTATTTGGGACTTAATCATTTATCACACAGTCAGTCCAGAACACTGTATCATCTGGCTCTCCTTCATGGTCACTCTCTGCCCCTGGACCAGTGTAGGGTCCCTCTCACATGATGCCATCCTTCCTGAACTGATCTCATGTGAGCTTCCACAGGTGTGGTTCCACAACTGCTCCAATATGGGTCCATACCATGGGGTCCATCCATCAGGAGAGGACTGCTCCAGCATAGGTTCCCAACAGCTGCCAGCTCCTGCCAGATCACCTACTCCTGCACAATCACCTACTACTCTTCAAGGGCTGCAGCTCTGACCTGGAATATGCTCATGAGGGGACTCTCCATAGGCCACAACCTCCTTCAGGCCAGATCCACCTGTTCCACCATGGGCTCCTCCATGGGCTGCAGTGAGATCTGTTCCACTATGATACACGATGGGCTGCAGAGGAACAGTCACCTGCCTGCCCTCAGTGACAAGGCAAAATCCCACTTTAACCTAGCTGAGCAAGCAGCCAAGGGTGCTGTTAACAGGGTCCATTGAGATTATAAGGGACAGGGAGAGGATGAACCAGGTCCAGGATCCAGCCAGGTGATCCCATCAAGAGCATCATTAAACAACAGAGAGAGCAGACTGAGGCTGAGGGAAGACTGAGGTACTCAATATCTTTGCCTCACTCTTAATTGGCAGTTGCCCTTTCCTACTTGAAATTGGCAGATTGAACTGTATCCTGAAACTGAAGCAGGAGAAAAGTTTTTGAGAGATAAGATAGGGCTATGCTTGGCCTCTTCTCACCAGCAAGGAAGGTCTGGTGGGGAACGTGAAGCTCAAGGGCAGCCTTGGCTGAAGTTACCATAAAATGGTGGAGTTCAAGATCCTTAGGACAGCAAGGAAGGGGGCACAGCAAGCTTGCTAGACTGGGCTTCAGGAGAGAATTAGGCCTCTGCATGGACCTGCTTGGTAGAGTACCTTGGGACAAAGCCTTGAAGGGAAGAAAGGCCCAGGAAATCTGGTTAATCTTCAAGGATCACCTCCTCCAAGCTCAGGAATAATGCATCCCAGTACAGAGGAAGTCAGTCCACCTGCATGGATAAACAAGGAGCTCCTGGCCAAATTCATGCAGAAAAAGGAGGCCTACAGAGGAAGCAAGGACAGATAGCCTAGGAGGAATAAAGAGAAATCACCTGAGCACCCAGGAATCAAGTTAGGGAAGCCAAAGCCCTTTTAGAATTAAATTTGGCCAGGGACATCAAGGGCAATAAGAAAGAGTTCTATAGGTACATCGGCGATAAAAGAAAGATTAGGGAAATTGTGGGCCATCTCTGGAAGGAAATGGGACACCTGGTCACCTGGGATATGGAGAAGGCTCAGACACTTAATGACTATTTTGCCTCAGTCGTCACCAAGAGCTCCAGCCACCTGGCCTGTGCCCAGGAACGCAAAAGCAGGGATTGGAAGAATGATGAACTGCCCACTGTAGGAGAAGATCAGGTTCAAGACCAGCTAAGGAACCTAAAAGTGCTCAAGTCCATGGGTCCTGATTAGGTGCATATATGGGTCCTGAGGAAATTGACAAACGAAGTTGGTAAGCTACTATCCATCATATCTGAGAAGTCATGGCAGTTTGGTGAAGTTCCCACTGACTGGAAGATAGGAATAACAACCCCCATTTGTAAAAATGGAAAAAAAGGAAACCTGGGGAACTACAGGCCAGTTAGTCTCACCTCTGTGCCTGGCAAGATCACGGAGCAGATCCTCCTGGAAACTATGCTAGGGAACAGGGAAAATATGGAGGTGACTGGTGACAGCCAACAAGGCTTCACTAAAGGCAGATTGTGCCTGTCAAATCTGGTGGCCTTCTATGGCAGGTTTACAACACTGATGGATAGGGGAAGAGCAACTGACGTCCTCTGTCTGCACTTGTTCAAAGCGTTTGACCCTGTCCCCCATGATATCCTAGGTCTCTAAACTGGAGAGACATGGATAGGATGGACCATTCAGAGGATAAATAATTGGCTGGATGGTCACACTCAAAGAGTTGTGATCATTGGCTCAACTTCCAAGTGGAGATCAGGAACAATTGCTGCTCCTCAGGGGTAGGTACTGGAACCGGTGCTCTTTAACATCTTTGTTGGTGACACAGACAGTGGGATCAAGTGCACCCTCAGCACATTTGCTGATGACACCAAGCTGTGTGCTGTGGTTGACACTCCAGAGGGTAGGGATGCCAACCAAAAGGACCTTGACAGGCTTTAGAGGTGGGCCTGTGCAAACCTCATGAAGTTCAACAAGGCCCAGTGCAGTCCTACATCTGGGCCGGGGCAATCGTAAGCACATATACAGGCTGAGTGGAGAATGGATTGACAACAGGCCTGAAGAGAAGGACCTGGGGGTGTTGCTGGATGAGAAGATCAACATGAGCTGGCAATGTGTGCCTGAAGCCCAGAAAGCCAACCGTACCCTGGGCTGCATCAAAAGCAGCGTGGCCAGCAGGTTGAGGAAGGTGATTCTCCCCCTCTGCTCTGCTCTCATGAGACCACACCTGTAATACTCTAGTTCTGTGGACCCCAGCACAAGAAGGACATGGACCTATTAGAACTAGTGCAGAATTGGGCCACAAAGATGATCAAGGGGCTGGAGTACCTCTCCTATGAAAGGAGGCTGGGAGAACTGGGGTTGTTCAGCCTGTAGAAGAGAAGGTTCTGGGGAGACATCATAGCTGTTTTTCTGTACCTAAAAAGGGCCTACAATAAAGCTCAGGGTGGGCTCTGTATCTGGTAATGTCATGATAGAACAAGGGGGAATGCTTTTAAACTTAAAAAGGGTAGATTTAGATTAGATATTCAGAAGAAATTATTTACTCTAAGGGTGGTGAGGCACTGGAACAGGTTTCCCAGAGAAGTGGTGGATGCCCCATCCATGGAAGTGTTTAAGGAGGCCAAGTTGGGTACGGTGTGGCAAGGGGCTGGAATTAGATGATCTTTCAAATCCCTTCCAACCCAAACCATTCTGATTCTATGAGAGTCTTCCCACCTTTTCCTTCATTATATTCTCAAGAATCTCTCACATGGAAAGATTCCTGGATTCATCATAGGAACCCAAGCACGCCACCTCTGAGCAGCTGTATGGGAGTGGGGATTGCCTCAGTTTCAGTTGATTGGCCCCACCTTCTTCACCCTTAAAAATATCAAATTGCAATCTGGTGGTGGTGGAGTAGTTAGCTTAGAGTGGGGTCGATATGACTGAAACATTTAAAGCAAAATTCCTGCTGCTTAGATGTATGAACCTGATATCTCTGTCTCTGTGGTGGTGGAGGTGGGAGCTCTGAATGTTATCTCAGTCCCTTGCCCTGTGGTTACCCCTATTCATTACTGAGTGCAGCCACTCCAGTTGCCTTTAGCTTTTAAATTACTCAGGATGGTGGAGGGTGAAACCATGCAGGACAGTTCTGAAACTGCTACCTGGCTCATCCTCCGTCCGAGTTTTTGCTGTTCTGAAAGGCAGCTTCTCTCAGGATCCCTAGAAGGATCCCAGATCCTTAAAAAGACATTCCTATGTTCCCTTGGCTCACAGTCATATATGGGCTACCTGGACACATGGATCTTTTTTGCCACAGACCATTATACCGGCTGACCATGAGTTACTTTGTCCAGCCTCTTCTTATCTACAAGCAGAATGGTATGGAATTGTCCTATGAAAGGGACACAAGAGATTTCCACTAGCTACCTTATTTGCAGAGTTAAGTGATGTGATGTGTTTTTCTCCTCCCATAGATCACAGATTTCCACTTTACTACTCCATTCTACTGCTCAGCTCCATTGAGTTTGAAAACCATGTAAGATAACACTGATCCTCTGTAACTATGCATTAGCCTTTTCTACCCCATTCTTCACAAATTTGACAAGTCCAATTTGTAGAGAATTCAGCCTTAGCCTGATTCTCTCAGGTTACTTCAAGCTCTATAGCCAATATAATTTATCAGTTTCATAGTTGGAAGTGATCTATTATCAACAGGATATTTTGAAAATACTTTGGTAAGCATTTATTTTCATCACACAAAGTACAAATTCCAGTTTTTAGGCCTGAACCAATCATTTCAAGCCATTTCAGTTAAAGCTGGAATTCACTAACACAGGTCCCATTTAGGTGCCCATATAGTGTTCTAAAAGTTTCTTGGAAATTTATCACTGTGGGCACCTTAGTAAATGATCAGGCCCCCATCACATACACACAGTCTTGACCAGATCCTGACAACTACACCAGATATGCAGGGATGTCAGAAGCGCAGCCTCCTCTTCCAGCTGCTCCAACCCAGTTCCACTCCTGTCCAGCCACTGGGGCCCAGCCCCATGCCTGTAGACCCAGGGTCAATGCCCAGGGCAAGGGACATGGATGACGCTTTCCCCTTTGCAGTTTCAGCTGGTAGCAAAGCTGAGCATATGCCAGAGACACAATGACAGATACAGAACACTGACACAACTGGTCACACAGCCTCAGCAAAGGGCTGCCTTCAACAGCTCTTACACACAGGACTCACATGAAAGGGAGAAGGACAGGGAAATGCTTGAGAGGGTCCAGCGCAGAGCCACGAGGATGATTAAGAGTGGAGCAGGCTGAGGGAGCTGGGCCTCTTTAGCTTGGAGGAGACTGAGGGGTGACCTCATTAATGTTTATAAATATGTAAAGGGCGAGTGTCAGGAGGATGGAGCCAGGCTCTTCTCAGTGACATCTAATGGTAGGGCAAGGGGCAAGGGGTGCAAGCTGGAACATTGGAGGTTCCGCTTAAATATGAAATGAAACTTTTTTACAGTAAGGGTGACAGAGCACCGCAACAGGCTGCCCAGGGGTGCTGTGGAATCTCCTTCTCTGGAGACTTTCAAAACCTGCCCGGAAGTGTTCCTGTGTGACATGATTTAGGTGTTCCTGCTCTGGCAGGGGGATTGGAATAGATGAACTTTCAAGGTCCGTTCCAATCCCTACCATTCTGTGATTCTGTGAAACAGAGAGAGCTGAGCCCCCTGCCTCCTCTCCAGCTGGTAAAGACAGAATGTCAGTACTGCAGACGCACTCCGCACTCTCCAGGTTTTCGAGCACACACACATTTATGGACCCCTCAAGAACCTGTCATGGCTCTTCTGTCCACCTGGAACCCCTGCCCAGACCCCAGACCCTTTATCTACTTCAGGGGTCACCTACTGACTAGCTGCTCCAGCCTGAAGCGCACTGCAAATGTACAGAGTCACACACCGGTCCCTTACACACACCACAGACACAAGTGTCCCAGGGCATAGCAGCATGGACCCACCACCCGAGCCCCCCGCCCCTTGCTGTCCAGCCCAGATTAAAGTCTGTGGGTGAATGCCCACACGTTGTGTCCCGCCCTGTCCTGTCCCCCCCACCCACCCAGCGCCGTGCCCCCAGCGCCGCTCCCTCAGGGTTCAGAAACGGCCACACCTCCCCCCACGTGTGCCGCTCCCCACCCAGCCTGAGAAGCACCCAAAGGCACCACCACTTCTGCGCATGCACGGGCGGAACTTGCGAGGCACCGAGGCTGTGGGGGGTTCGTACGTGGGGTCCCCGAGGCGGCAGGGGGGCTGAGGCAAAGGGAGGGAGACCGGGAGGGAGGGAGGCTGGGAAGGGGAGTGGGGATGCGAGATGATACGGAGGGGATGAGCAGTGTAAGAAATGGGGGGAGACGGGTTTCCGCCCTATCTCAGGACATCCCAGTACTCCCACAGGGAAAAAGGGTTTGATTTCGCTTTCTACAGCTACCAGAGAGGAAGTGACTGAAAAGTCACGGAAAGCAAGAATTCTAGACAGTAAAAAAGCTATGCTAATAAGTATAGCGTACTTTGTTGCACACAAATTATGTGCAACAATAAGCTATTTCAGGTAAGAATAAGCTACGCTGCTTGCTTAGATGGTTATGAATTGAAACAACTCTAATTATAACCACAGCCCTACGGTCTTTCCTCACTCTCCAAAGAATCCCTAAATAACCTGCCAGTCCCCATAGCACCAGCTGAAAGATGTCCTTAACGTTTCTGCTGCCTCCCTGCAGCAAAAAACTCCTGCTCTATGGGGGGCAATAGCACCCTGCAACAGCCAGGCCGCAAGCATGTGCCTCTCTTTGCAGCAGCACTGGGGTGAACTGGGGCATCAAGAGGCAGTATGGAGAAAATCATGGCAGATCTCTTGTGGGAAACCCTTGAGGAGCTAGGAAGATATGCCTTCCCAAGATTCAAGAGGGAACTCAGTAAAATCCAGCCCCAGGAGCAGTATGAGCACCTTGACCTGGAGAGCCTGATGGGGATGTCACGAGCAGCCCTCGCCGAGCTGCTGTGCAGCTACTACGGGCAGTCCTACTGCGTGGAGGTGACAGTCAGAGTGCTGAGGGCCATGGGCAGGAGCACCCTGGCATATGCACTCCTGCACAAGCTGACCTATGGTAAGTTGGGGGAAATGAGGTGCAGGCAGGGACTGGGGCAGCCCTGAGTCCAAGTGTCCCATATCTGTTACTGCAAGTGCTGCAGAAGCCTGTTCCCCTTGGCACTGCACTGCCTTCAGCCCAAAATGATGTGCCAAGACACACATCTCAGAACCTGGTCCCATAGAGAGCAAATGCTTCCTCCTACCGAGCTCTTCCCTGGAAATCCGGGGTGCACTCACAAGTCTCCAGTCTGTGTAAATAACTTGCAGATGAAGCAACATGCTCTCTGCTCCAGCCTCACCCCAGAGAAGCAGCTGGAGGGTCCCTGCACAACCCCACCTCTCCCCATGGGCCCCACTGCAGAAAGGCAGAATGCACTGGATGGGGCTCTGGGCTACGCAGAGCTGGGGCACCCTCCTGGGTGGAGGGCAGGGGGTTCCTGTCAAACCCAGCATCCCACCTTCATCAGACCTTTCTCTTCCCTGGGGGATAAAGGGGGAAGCATGACACAACAACCATTCAGGTTCTTTCATTGCTACAACTGTCCTGATGAGGTGAGGAATGAATTGCACCAAATGTATTCTCCACTTCTCTGCAAGGGGCAAGTTTTGTCGAGCGCTACAGAAAAATTGTGATCCAGCGAGCCTCTAATGTGGCTAATGTCATCATGGCTCTCCTCCGTGAACGTGTACTGACCTCTGAGCAGTCTGACAGCATCATGTCAGAAAGAACCAACCAGAAGAGAATGCAGAAGCTCTATGAACTGGTGCCAACGTGGGATGTCACAAACAAATATTGCCTGTATAAGGTTCTATGTACAACAAATCCAATTCTCACTTTAGCATATCCAGGTAAGAAATGTACCCTTACTACCTTCCCAGTTGTGAAAAAGTCAAGACAGAGGCTGGGCCTTTCAGGATAATGGGCCAACTACAGATGCATATAAAAACATTTGTCCTTGGGATGGTCAGAAGCCTTTTCTATAGGAGGTGACAGCACACCAGTTACTGTCAAATGACAAAAGTAGAGGAGGCTATTAAGAACACATTAGGAAAACTCATGCTTCCACCAGAATCCCAGGACTGCAGATGCTTTAACCCTACTGCTTTAACCCTACTTTTTTCCAAGTCACTGTCTCCTCTATCCTGCAGCTGTCCAGGCACAGGGTAGCATCATATCAGAGGGTAAGTGCTGGTTATGCTCTATACTGTGAATCCCTTGTTTTCTGAATGTATCGCCCTTCCAAAGTCCCCCTCCTTTCCCATTTGGTACTCTAATGCGGTTTGAGATGGTTGAGGATCCATGCAGTCCTTGGCCTTTGGTCCCTGTCCTTGAGCTATGCACTGGACAGTGCTGGAAGGTGCTGCTCTCCCACACCATACCATGTACCTCCTCATGTTGCTCAGCTGCATTTCTTTACTTAGAAGCTGTCTCACCTTTGCTGTTCTCCAAGCAGCCTTTCCCAAGCCCTTGAGACAATCAAGTCACCCAGATTTCTGTACCTCACCGCTGACTTCTCTCTCCTGCAGATCCCCAGGGACACACTGTAATACTTGAAGGTAACCTATGAAATTCTCTGCACCTTCATGCCCGTTTTCTGAATGCCTCACCCTCTCAAAACCACCTCCTGTCCCATTTGGTGCTTGAATGAAGTTTAAGATAGTTGAGGATCCAGGCAGTCCTTGGCCTGTGGTCCCCATCCTTGAGCTGGACAGTGCTGGAAGGTGCTGCTCTCCCACACCACAGCAATACCTCCTCCCGTTGCTTGGCTGCATTTATTTTACTTAGAAGCTGTCTCACCTTTGCTGTTCTCCAAGCAGCCTTTCCCAAGCCCTTGAGGCAATCAACTCACCACTGACTCCTCTCTCCTGTAGGTCCCCAGGAGCACACCATAGAATTTCGAGGTAAGCTCTGAACTTCTCTGCACCTCCATGCCCCTGTTTCCTGAATGCATTACCGTCCCAAAACCACCTCCTGTCCCATTCAGTGCTCAAATGCATTTTAAGATGTTTGAGGATCCATGCAGTTCTTGGCCTTTTGTCCCCGTCCTTGAGCTATGCACTGGACAGTGTGGAAGGTGCTGCTCTCCCACACCACAGCAAGTACCCCCTCCTGTTGCTCAGCTGCATTTCTTTACTTAGAAGCTGTCTCACCTTTGCTGTGCTCCAGGCAGCCTTTCCAAGCCCTCAAGGCATTCAGGTCACCCTGCTTTCTCTACCTCACCACCGACTCCTCTCTCCTGCAGGTCCCCGGGCACAGTCTGGCATTAAATATCAGAGTGGTAAGTGCTGGGTGAACTCTGAACTACTCATCATCATCACGCCCTTATTTTCTGAATGCGTCACCCTCCCAAATTCCCCTCCTGTCCCATTTGGTGCAATAATGAAGTTCAAGATGGCTGAGGATCCAGGCAGTCCTTGGCTTTTGGTCCCTGTCCTTGAGCTATGTACTGCACAGTGCTGGAAGGTGCTGCTCTCCCACACCATAGTAATACCTCTTCCTGTTGCTCAACTGCATTTATTTTACTTAGAAGCTGTCTCACCTTTGCTGTTCTCCAAGCAGCCTTTCCCAAGCCTTCAAGGCAATCAGGTCACCCTGCTTTCTGTACCTCATCACTGACTCCTCTCTCCTGCAGGTCCCCCAGCATGGCCTATCTATACAGTTCCGGATGGTAAGTGCTGGGTGAACTCTGCTCAGTGCTCTGCTCTGGACGGGTTGCCCAAGGAGGTGGTGGCGTCACTGTCCCTGGGGGTGTTCAAGGAAAGGTTGGACCTGACACTTAGGGACATGGTTTATTTGGGTGGGTGACATTGGTAGTAGAGTGATGGTTGGACCAGATGCTCTTGAAGGTCTTTTCCAACCTTAATGATTCTATGATTCCAATGCAGTTTAAAATGGCTGAGGATCCAGATAGTCCTTGGCTTTTGGTCCCTATCCTTGAGCTATGCACTGGATGATGCCATAAGCTGCTGCTCTCCCACACCAGAGCACGTAGCACCTCCTGTTGCTCAGCTGCATTTCTTAGAATCTGTCTAACGTTTGCTGTGCTCCAAGCAGACTTTCCCAAGCCCTTGAGACAATCAAGTCACCCTGTTTTCTGTACCTCACCAATGACTCCTCTCTCTTGCAGATCCCTGGGATGATATTTTCTATCTTCAAGGTGAGCTCTGAACTGCTCAGCATTGTCATCCCTTTATTTTCTTAATACATCACCTTCCCAAAGTCCCCTCCTGTCCCATTGGGTGCAATAATGCAGTTCAAGATGGATTAGGATCCAGGCAGTCCTTGGCCTTTTGTCCCCGTCCTTGAGCTATGCACTGGACAGTGTGGAAGGTGCTGCTCTCCCACACCACAGCAAGTACCCCCTCCTGTTGCTCAGCTGCATTTCTTTACTTAGAAGCTGTCTCACCTTTGCTGTTCTCCAAGCAGCCTTTCCCAAGCCCTTGAGACAATCAAGTCACCCAGATTTCTGTACCTCACCGCTGACTTCTCTCTCCTGCAGATCCCCAGGGACACACTGTAATACTTGAAGGTAACCTATGAAATTCTCTGCACCTTCATGCCCGTTTTCTGAATGCCTCACCCTCTCAAAACCACCTCCTGTCCCATTTGGTGCTTGAATGAAGTTTAAGATAGTTGAGGATCCAGGCAGTCCTTGGCCTGTGGTCCCCATCCTTGCGCTATGCACTGGACAGTATTGGAAGTTGCTGCTCTCCCATACCATAGCAATACCTCCTCTCATTGCTTGGCTGTATTTATTTTATTTAGAAGCTCTCTTACCTTTACTGTTCTCCAAGCAATCTTTCACAAGCCCTTGAGGCAATCACATCACCGTGCTTTCGGTACATCACCACTGACTCCTCTCTCCTGCAGGTTCCCTGGCAAAGTCTGACCCTGTTCTTCAGGGCGGTAAGTGCTGGGTGAGCTCTGAATTGCTCAGCGTCATCATCTTCTTACTTTCTGAATGTATCACCCTCCCAAAATCCCCCGTCCCTCAAGACATACCCTTCCAAAAGCACAGCTGGCTTTGAGTTTCCACCTTTTCCGTGTGCATCCGTGGCAGGCACCTGGCTTCAGTACAAACCAAGCCTTGGAGGGAACAATCTCTCCACTTCTGAGATGACAGGCTACAAAACACCCAACAAACTTATGGCTGAACTTAGATGTTCCTCATGAGGAAATGCAACACAGGGATGTCTCCCTTCAGCCAAACTCAGACCTGTCCTGGGCAGTGGAGGGGAGGGATGCAAGTCTACCTTTCTTCTCACTGCTGGAGAGAGAGGTAAACCCACCTTAGCTGGAGTAAGGTGGGTAAAGACCTCAGCTCCACTTTGGGTAGCCACTTGAGACTCAAACTGCACAAGCAAAGTCAGCAAAGCATCTTGTAACCATAATCAGGGAATGGCACCAAGAGGGCTTCTATGTGGCTGTGCCTCGCAGCACAGATGATTCCACTGACTTCACTCCAGTTCTCTTCCCAGTACCATTCAGGATAAGAAAGTCAGAAATATTCCTGACAAGTGTATTATCACAACTGATAAAACAGAATTAAATCCACACTGCAGCCAAATAACTAAGAGCTGCATGCAGAATGGAGAGTTACCCAGAGAAGCAGCTAGATCAATTCAAATTCTATGTAGTCATGCTACTTTAAAAGTCTAAGGATCCAGACAGTTCTTGGCTTTTGGTTTCCTCCTTTGTACTATGTGCTGAGCAATGATGCAGCATTTCACTATTCCAGGCAGTGGCAAGTGTCTTCTACAGCTCAGCTGCATTTCTGTTTGCTGTTCCCCAAGCTGTCTTTTCAAGGGATATATTGGGAAATGGAAGCACAGGGAGGATGGGAAAAGGTCATTCCTCAGGCCTCCTGCCGCTGAATAAGAAATGTGGGGCTCAAATGTCAGCTGGGATCTCTTGGCTTCAACCTTCATGAACAGGCCTGTAGGGCAGGCAGAGGAAGGACTGCAAGAGGTTTAGGGGAAAATGTAAAGGTGGGTTCTGGACTGGGACAGCTCTTCTGGAGCATTCAGGCTCAAGAAATTCCTACAAGACCTCAGGAGTTGGGGAGGTCATCACAGCTCCTGAGGCCTTAGGGAGAAAGGATGCTCACTTGCTTGTTACTTGACAGCTACAGCTGGGGATATGCCCTCCAAAAAGACAGACTGGTCAGACAAGGGCAGCAGCATCCATGGGGCAGCAACATCCATGTTACCACAATATACACACTTTGGAGACGTTGATAAGAGCACCAGTCCCAGCTCGAGCAGGAACACATGCTCATGTGCCATCTGCATGTCATGTCCCACTGAAGAGGTAAGGCAGTATTGGGTTCTCCTTGCTCCTGTAATAACCTTGGCTACAAGAGCTTCTCGGAGCTCCTCTTCAAGGACAGTGTGTGAGTGCATGAAGATATCCAGCAGCTGGGCTCAGGGTATGCACAACATCTCTGCCTGCTCATGCCACAGTGGTTTCCCAGGCCACCCTTGTACACATCCATCTCTGGTGTTGGCCAGCAAAGGGAAGTGAAAGGAGGGATTCATTTCCAGTCACTTCAGTGCGTTTGGATACAATCCTAAAGAGGTCTTTGCCTCATTCCATGTTGGACAGTCAAAAGCCCAATGCATTTTCTGAGCCTTAAGCCCTGAGTCAGAGCCAGAGAAGTGCCCAGCAGGAAGCCCACAGGGCGAAGACCAGCGCATCCTCTTTAATCCACCAGCCTGAGGGATGAGGGGAGAGCCATGGATAGTGTCTTCCTGGATTTCAGTAAGACAATATCCACAACTTTGACATTGTCCCCCATTGAGATCCTCATAGTGAAGCTGTTGATGGATGGCAGGGTGGGCAAACAGTGAGGTGGATTCAAAACTGTCTGAACACCTGGGCCCTCAGGGTAGTGGTCAGTAGCACAAGGTCTAGTTGGAGTCCACTAACTAGTGGTGTACATCAGGGATCTGTGCTGGGTGCAGTCCTGTTTAATATCTTCGTTAATGATCTGGAAAATGGGACAGAGCATACCATCACCAAGTTTGTAGATGACACACAACTGGCTGTACTATTGCACAGAGCTTCCCCAGTACAAGAAAGAGCTCCATGGAGCTATGGGAGAGAGTCCCACATAGGGACATGGAGATGACAAAAGGCCTGGAGCACTTCTATGAGGAAAGCCTGAGAGCACTGACACAGGTTGCCAAGAGAGGTTGTGGAGTCTTCTTCCCTGGAGGTCTTCAAAACTCTCTGGACATGGTCCTGGGCAACCTGCTCTAGGTGGGCCTGCTTGAACAGGGGTTTTAGACCAGACTGTAGAATCATTTAGGTTGTAAAAACCTAAGTCCAACCATGCACCTAACACCACCAAGTCCACTACTAAACCATGTCCCTAACTGCCACATCCACACACCTCTTAAATAGCTCCAGGGATAGCAACTCCACCACCTCCCTGGGCAGCCTGTTCCAATGCCTAACCACCCTTCTTGTTGCTCCCTTCAGCTTTTCTTCTGGGCAGCTTTCCAGACACTCTTCCCCAAGCCTATACCACTGCATGGGGTTGCTATGACCCAAGTGCAGGACCCAGCACTTACCATTGTTGAACGCCATGTGATTGGACTCAGTCAATTGATCAAACTTATCCAGGTCCCTCTGCAAACCTTTCCTACCCTCAAGCAGATTCAACACTCCCACCCAACTTGGTGTCATCGGCAAACTCACTGAGGGTTCACTTCATCCCCTCATCAAGATCACTGATGTAAGTCTTAAACAAAAAGTGGCCCCGATACTGAGCCCTGCGGAACACCTGTGGCCCTGTGCCCACCAGGTTTAACTCCACTCACAACAACCCTTTGGGTCCAACCACCCAGCCATTTTTTTTACCCAGAGAAGTATAAATCCATTTAAGCCATGGGCAGCCAGTTTCTCCAGGAGAATGCTGTTGGAAACAGTATTACATGACCTCCTGAGGTCCCTTCCAACCTTGAACACTCTGTGATTTTTGTTCAGGACTGGGCAGAAGAAGTGAACCCAGAGATTATTGGGGACAAACAAGGGAAGAAGGAGATATACAGGTAAGCACATGGTGGCTGGGTCTGTTCCATTCTGCCCTGCACAGTTACAAGCATGGACCAGTTCTTACTAGAGGTAGAAGGGATTAATTCATGCCAATTAAAGATCTCTAGGCCAGGAAAGCCTCCAACAGAGGAAGACATCCATGCAACAGGGAGACACAGGTGCTTTTACAGCGCAGATCCCTGCCATGTCTTCACACGAGGAAAGCCTCAAAGCAGAACATTCCAAGGAAAAGGGCAGGGTGATCCCACAGCCTGGTGTTTAACTTGACAGCTCCTTTCTCCTCTCATTCCACCACTCTGCAGAGCTCATTTGCCTCGGGCTGGTCTGTTCCGCTGTGTCGAGACAGACCTTGAGTTCCTGGTGAGGACAGCCACCAGCATTGAATACAAGTACTCCTTCTGGGAGCGTCACCTGGCTTCAGGGATCCCCCCTGTATGGATGGAGGTTGGCCCTGTGTTCGACATCCATGCCCCACCAGGCACTGTGAAGGCCATTCATATCCCACACTTCCTGTGTCTTGGAGGTACTGTGGCAAAAATGATGGCTTGGTGGGTGAGACAGCGATGGGCCCTACAGGAATGCACACCCACTTGCTGGCTGGCTGCCATGGTGGGGCAAGCCAATCTGTAACATATTTTGTCCATTGACAGAGGGGAAGCAAAACACTTCCTGGATGCAAATTGCCCACATTGTTGATGGGAACCTACTCCTGGAGAAGCCTACAAGGGTGAAGCCATTCCATGCTGTGCTGCAGTACCCCAGCTTTTCCCCCATGGGTGTCATATTTCTTTCTGACAAATTGCCATTCATCCCCATCCATTCCCTTGTGCTCCTCTATCGGGTCTTCAGTGCTGCAGACATCACCTTTCATCTCTACCTGATCCCCAACCATCGTGGCCTGGAAAAGGTGAGTGTGCCTCTGATTCTGTTCATTCAAGTTTGGTGGTCCCCAGGGTGCACACCCAGGTCACCTGTGCAAGTCCTCTATGCAGTCAAGAGAGACAGGTGCCTCCAGACTGCAATTCTTCTGCCTGGCCATGGCACACATTACCAGACAGCTTCTGGGAGGACATGTCTCTCCCTTGACCACAGAACAGCCTTGGCCATGTGGTCAGAAGCAAGGCCCAACCTTTAGGTGCTTGCACTGGGGCACAAATCCCCAGAGAGGCCAGGCAGTGTGCCTGTCATCTAAGGAGAGGGGAGGGACAGCAGCAACAACATGCTATCAGAGGGTGGCCTGGAGCGACAGTTAATCTCAGGGGACACTAAACACCACCTTCTCTGTGCCTCTGGCCCAGCAAGAGCATCAGGTTCATGCGGTGAAATCACCTGGAGGAAAGGCCTCTGCTGAAGGTCCCACAAGGCATCAGAGGGATCCTGCTCTTTCAATCTGCTTGTAGCTTTTCCTCCTCAGCTGAGACCTACCAGAGCAATCAGACTAGCACTTTGTCTCCCTGCCCTCTTGGCACTCCCATCACCCCTTCTCAAGTCACTGTGCTACAATTTTGCAGGCGGTGGATGAGGATGAGAAGAAAAGGGGACATTCTCTCTTGGTGAACAAACCTCCCAACACCAACCGACCACTGAAATTTAAAAGGTGGTATCGCGTATCCAGTCCTTCAAGGGCAGAGATAAACCCCAAAGTAAGTGATCCTCATACCTCACGACCAGGGTGAACAGTAGTGTTCTCATGGATCATCCTGACACACTACCCTGCCTCTGCTAGGAGCTGAAATTCATCTACCTGTCATTGGACAGACGTCAGGCCTTCACCGAGATCTACACCAAGGACATGGAGGAAGGAATGCAGCTCACCTTGACAAAGGTGGTCCAGGAGGGCAAAAAGGACTGCAGGCCACTCTGGGACACCCTCCTGAGGGCAGGTAGGGAGAGCAGGATGCAGGTCTATGTCACAGGTTCTGAAAGGCTTGGAGGATGTCCAAATGTTGGGGTACCCTGGCCTGGAAAGGGAGCATGGTGCAGACATGCTCAGGTGCAGATGTTCAGACATCAATTAGTGTGTCCCATCCTCCTGTCTTCAATACGTACTCTCCATTCTCCTTCTGTCTCTCCTCCAGGTGACATCAAGCAGCCAGCCACCTCTTCCACTCCAACATGCTCAGGTTTGTTCATCTTTTGGGGTGTGTGGGTTTGGCAGGGAGATCCAGGGAGAAGGCGTCTTCAGGCAGCAAATGTGGAAGGAGCGTTTCCTCAGTCATGGTGGCAGATTTCCCTTCAGCAGACATACTCATCTCAGGGGAGAATGGAGGTAGACCTGTGTGGTGCCAGGAGCTGGACTGGATGATCCTTATGGGTCCCTTCCAACTCAGGATATTCTGTGATTCTAGTATGATATCCAGGCCAGGGACAATGGGACAGTATGAGGACATGAGCTATTTCCACAGAATGCCAGCCATGGCTTTCCACCTAACTTGACATCTTCCTTTCTGCTGCTCACCAATGCAGGTCACTCACTCTTGGAGCATGAGCCATCCTCTGCTCTCCAAGTCAGACATAAAGGTGAGTTCATGACTGCTTTCATTCTCCCTAATATGGGCCAGGCTGCCAGAAGGGGAAGGGCCATGAGGCCATAATGCAGAAGAATCTGTGGACTCCTGTGTCCCCTTCGTCAGTGCTTCAGGATTCACTGCAACACCAAAGAACCACAGCTCAGGGTTCTACATGCAGATGTCTTCTGAGCTGGTACATCTCAGCTCCTGTCAGTGCAGGACTGGGGTTCCATCATGTCCCTCTGCTCATCCATATGGTCCCCTAGGAGACTCCCAGGAGGTCCCACTTGAGCTCCAAGACGGAAGTGTCCCTGGAGACAACTCTGTCCTATCTGCCAACCCAAGGTGTCCCCCACAGCCCCAAAGAACTACATCAAAGCTCCAAACCACTTCAGGGTTGTGGTCTATAAAGTACATCTCTAGAAAGAGATTCTGTCTAGGGTGAGGAGGACCAGGATAAGATCTGCTTTGAGGTTATGGATCTCTCTCTCTCCTGCACAAAATCTTAGTGGAAGTGGGAGATACAAGATGGATTAATTTTCCATGCCACCTATGTCCTAAGGGTCAAGGGACAGCAGTAATGAGACCTTCAGACTGGTGGGTTGTCTCCTGCCAAGCTGGCAGAAGCACCCAACCATTCACCCTCTGTACATCTCCACCCTGTACACCAGGACAGCATTTTGTGGAGAAACACCGAGAGCAGTTGATCCAGCGTGTGACATCAGTCAACAGCATTCTGGACCGGCTCTATGAGCGTGTTCTGACTGACGAGCAGTACGTGAGCATCCGAGCAAAGGGCACGAGGCACGAGCAAATGCGCTTCCTCTACAGCTTCATGCCCAGCTGGAACATCACCTGCAAGGACCTGTTCCTTGATGTGCTGAAGGAAACCAATCCCCACCTCATCCAAGAGCTCACGGATTGTGAGGGCCAACTTGGGGATGATGGTGGTTCCAAGTGAACACAGGACTTTGAGGACTCGGGGAGGGTGAGAGATGGGGAGCCCCAGGATGGGATCGAAGGACTCAGGGGAGCCTGCACTACAGTCTCAGGAGGAGCCAGCAGCCAGAGCTGCTGAGGGGGACTGATGAGGTAGTGTGGTGAACCTCCCTGTGCACTACACCACGTGGGGAAAAAGCTGGCCCCAGAGCCAGCAGGTGTGAAAAGGAAAAAAAAAAAGGAAAGGAAAAAGAAAAAAAAAAAACTTGAAATGGTGCTTCTGAGCCCGGAATTGTCCTCAGAGCACAAGAAGACTATTTGCACCCGTGTTTGTCACTTCCCATGTTCTGCCTGCCCTCTGAGTGCTGTTCCAGCAGAGCCCAGGTCTACCAGCACCACTAGGCCACTGCAGCTGCCCCCGAGGATCTAGGGGGCTCAGGCATAGGGATGGCTCCTGGATGTCCCCACAACTGACAGCTCCTGTCAGGAAACCCCCTTGGGACAACAATCACCCTCACTGGCCTCTGTTGCCTTAGGGTTGCCCCCACGATCATCTCCCACAGCCTGAGTAACCCTGGGATCTCTGGCACCTCTGAATCCAATGCCCCCACTGCCACTCCCGCCTTCTTTTATCTATCTGTGCACCTAGTCTTTTCCATTCTTCTATTTCTTCTTTTTCTATTTGTTCATATAAAATTAGCAAATTAGGAAGAGTCTCCTGAGTTGTGATAATATGTGATTTTTTTCCCAAAGGCTGTCTCACGGTTGCTTTGGCTCTAGTGTTTGCATAGGTGCCTACTTTTTATAAATCAGTCTTTTCTTTAGTGTGGGTTGTCTGATGCATCACACTGATCTCTTCTAGAAGGTTAATAGCTGCTAACAAATTCTTAATCTGTTGAGCATTTACTGTCCGGCTGCCACTAGAGGTCAGGAAACCTCTGTTTCCACAACTGTCCTGCAGCGTGGAAGGTATCAAAAGCGTATTTCTATGACATATGGATGGTCACTTTTTACCATTCTGCTTCCCTGCAGATTTCTGTCAGGGTTATTAAATTAGCTGCCTGGGCATTATGTTTAGGAGAAATAGGCTCTGCTGTTAGTAATCTGTTCTGGGTCATGGTGCCATACCCCGTTCCTCACCTTCTTTCCAGGTAATAAGATGATCCATCTACAGATAGAGTCCAGTCTGGAGCTGGCAGGGTATGGTCTGTAAGGATCTGTAAGGTCTGTAAGAATCTGTAAGGTCTGTAAGAATCTGTAAGGTCTGTAAGAATCTGTAAGGTCTGTCAAGATTAAGAAAGAACTCACCTTGGTCTTACAGATCAAGAAAAGGTCATCTTTTCTTGATTCTGGGTTACCTCTATGCAGCCATGATGTGGTTCCCCTTCAGCCACCAATGGTAACAAGGTTGCCAGGTTCAAGGATTTGCATCTTGTCAAGAGGATGTTATCGGCTGTCAACAGCAGTTTGTACTTGTGGAGTCTCTGAAACTCATATAGATAAAGAAGCACATTTAGTTAACATCAATTCAACACCACACAGGGTGCTTAGAGTCCTAACACGATCTTCTGACATTTTTCTACTATCAGTGCTGCTGAGGCTATTGTTCTAATGCTTCCTGCCATGCCTTTAAGAACTGGGTCCAACTGGGCTGACAGTAAGCCACTGGGTCCGCCTTCCCAAAGCGTGAGCCAAGACCCAGAGGCCACTCTTTTCCTTTTGTGGACAAGTAAATGGAACGGCTTACTGTAATTTGGCATCTTGAGTGTGGGTGCTGATATCAAAACTTTCTACAGGATTATGAAAGCTTTCTCCAAATCTGAAGTATATTTCAGTGGTTCTTCAGCATCTGCTTTTGTGCAGGCCACAAATGGATCAGCTATTTTCTCACACGCTCTTATCCGTGGTCTGCAAAATCATTGTACATATGTAAAAAACAGCTTTACTTCTGGGCCACACTTGGGCTTTCTTTATTGGTAATAATGCTGTTTTACAAGGAAATTTACAAGGGGTTAAAATTCCCTTCTTCAGCAACTCTCTTCACACGTCAGTATTATTCCATCTTTAACCTCTTGTGGGAATAGGTATCGCTTTAAGGAGGGAAATTCCCTCCTTTAGTTTTCAGTGTAACTGGGGCTGCTGACTCTAGTAACCCCATATCCATTGAACTCCGTGCCCTTGTGGTATGTCTTTCAGCTCCTCAGGGGTTTTGTTTATTTTTTGCCAGCATATAAACACTAGTGTTGGAACATTTTCTATTGGAAGTTTTATGGTTACTCCTTGAGTGATCACATGCCAATTCTGCTCACAATTTACAGAATAAGTACCACCCTAATAAATGCTGATTCTAATACCAAAAAGAATTGGTCTACAAACAGCAGGCCCATCACATCTTCTATATTTGAAACAGTTCCCTGCTTTCCTTCTACACCTATGACATTTACATTTCCTGATACGTCTGAGCCCACTGGGACATCAGTTAGTGTGGAATAAGTTGTCCTGGTATCAACTAAATATGAATAACCTTATTTCAAATTTTTGTATCTATTATTGTTTCCTGGGATCCACCTGGGAGGTATCTTTCTGTTTCATTTCCCAGTGCTAAGCTTTGTGATCTGAAAATACCTTTGCTTATCTTCCTCCCCTTGTCCCCTGCTCTATCAGGCTTCTCTAACCTGCGTTCTAGGTCCCCTTTCCTGAGATTCCTGGGCATTCTCTTCTCCAGTGCTGTGGCTGCTTGGAATAACTGCAGCAATCCTCTAGTATTGCTCAACCTCTACTCTGACTTCTACTATTTATTTGCCTCCCCTTAAAATGCCTCCCAATTAAGGTTGCTGCCAGAAGGCTTGCCATTTGCTCCTGCTACTTCCTCTTTTGTCTAGCTTTTTTGTGTCCTCTTCTCTTCCATTATACACAAATGTCATTATGCTCATTACTTCTATTGTTTTACCTTGCCATCCTGGGGTATATTTAGTAAAATATTTCTTGGTAACTGGGGCTGCTTGATCTACAAACAATGAGACAACCAAGGGCCTGTTTCAGGATCTGTTTTCCCAAATATTCACAGCTGTTTCTCCAACCTCATTTGGAAAGCAGAGGGGTGTACTCTGGTCCTTGCTGACCATCTCTTACCTTTGTCCAATTTACTATTCTTTCTCCTTCTGCCTCTGTTGCAGTTACTAGCCCAGTGCAGCACTAAAAGGCACCTGCACCAAAGACACTGTCACCGCAGCCTCCAGGTAGCATGAAAGGAGGATGGCAGGCAAAGGGAGAACAACTTCTTTAGCAGAGCTGGCAGGGCAGGATGAACAGCCAGGGGTGCAAAACACGAGAGCGAGAGGAGGATTCCAGAGGCAACAGCAGCACAGCAGAAACACCATCAGCACTAGCAGCAATTGCTTGAACTTCCATAGACAAAAGAGTCTAAACTGACGCCTTTTTTCTATCACCCTTTGACTCATTTTATTTAAATTGACCACTTTGGGCAATTCAGTTCTCCAAATTGCCCAAACATACCAGGGCAGGGACTTGGTCCTGCAATAATAATCACAACAACCTTAGGCAATCTATGTTAAAACCGCCAACTCCTGGCCACCCTTAGTCTGCAGGCCACCCTTAGCCTGCAGACCCTAATGCAGTCGTAGCAGGCCAAGGTGTCTGACAAAATTCCACTGCCTATTTCTTAGATAACCTATAGATACCACCAATTTTATTCCAATTTTCCAAAACTTCTGCTAGTGGAGCATCAATCTCTCACTATATCTTGTCCAATTTCTAAGTTGCAGGGTTTATGTGGAATTACAATTTTAAGACACAACCACTCTGCAAGATTTCTGTGAATTTACAGTTTTACCTCTCCACCACATCTGTGAGAGACATAGAACAGGTGATTTTACCCAGTTCACAGCCCAGATCATCCCGGGAGGCTCTGGAGTCAACCAGTCAGTGCAGTCCCACCTGGGGAGCCAAATTCTGTCACAAAAGTGACATGAGATGTTCCACGACCAAGAAGGAAACAGGACCCATGGACAGATTTACACCATTTTACAAAAGCTTTCTCAAGATCATAAGACCCCCGTCTTCCACCAGAGAAATGAAAGCCCCCCCATTACAATTTGCAGCAGCTTATACACAACTTGCAACAAAACACATCCAATCACATCATTACAATTGTCCTGGCCTTCCCTTATTGTCTGACCCCCCGCCCCCCTGCAAGCTATCACTCCTAACTGTACCATGCAAGCTGGCTATTTCCCCCCAAATAAAACCAGGACACACCTCCAGCTGAATATTCCCTCCAAATCACCCCAAACTGGTGATGCCCCCAAATACTCCGTCCAAGGTGGCTATCACACCACCTGTCCTGCTGGCTCCTCCTCTGGCTTCTCCAAGACAAGACCCCATGAACCAGAATAACTGGCCTGTGCATCACAAACTGGATTTTGAGGTCAGTGTCACAGGGCATGTGTCGGTGGGGACGTCTCTTTGCCCGTGGTTATAGGGGATTTGCAGTTACTTCTAAGACCACTGTGGGGTATAGGCTGGTGCTGTACATTTTCCTTTGTCCTCAGGTCAATGAGCAGATTGAACATTACAAAATGTTTGGCAGACTCAGTGAGTGGAGATGTCAGGAGTGTGCAGGGACTTGCCTGCATTCCTGTTTCTTTTATCATCCTTGGAGACAAGGACCTCTTGTGCCACTGGCAATCACACTGACCCTGGGCTGTCCTGTCCATTTGCAAGAGGGATGATGTGCATTTGTGTGAAGAGGGAGGTACAGTTCCAGTGAGCACCTTATTTGCAGAGTTAAGTGATGTTTGTTCCCCAGCACTCAGCAATTTCCTCTGCACCACTCAGCCCTACTGCTCAGCCCCCGTCAGAGTTAAGTAATGTGAGGCTACTCCTTTGCAATGGAGCATTTCCCTTTTCTACCTGATTCTTCACAAATCCTAGAGAGCTCAGCCTTAGCCTGGTTCTCTCAGGTTTCCTCCTGCCAATGTAATTTATTGATTTGATAGCTGTGAAGGGTCTGTTCCTTACAGGTGTTGCAACCTACTGCGGTGAGTGGCTCTTTTCATTCCCTCTCCCCCCACCCACCCCCCAGTTACAAATCTCATCACTAGGCCTGTGGTTTGAGTCATTTGCACCGCTTCTTGTCCTTCCAATGTTCTGTAAACACCTATTTTTTTTCATCCCAGCTGTTGAAAAATTGGAGTCTCTGCCCAAGGTAAGGGATGCAGCTGCCGCTTTCCCCCTTGTGGGGTTCACCTAGCAGCAATGCTGAGCATGAGTCCCAGAGACACACAGGACAGTGACACAGCCGGTCACATAAGGGCTGCCTTCAACAGCACCTACAGGCAGGACTCACGTAAAACAGACACACAGCCAGCCAAGTCGCCCTCTCTTTGGCTGGCAGGGACAGACAGTCGTTAGTGCAGGCACACAAACACACTCAGGGTTTGAAAGCATGCATACATCTCCAGGTCGCCAAGCATCGGCATGGCCCATCTGTCCATCCAGAACTCCTGCACAGTTTCCAGCCCCTGACCTGCCCCACGGGTCCCCAGCTCACTGGCTGGTCCAGCATGGTGCTTGCTGCACACGTGTAGCATTCACACTCACCCCCAATGCACACCACCTTCAGGGGTCCCCCTGGGAGGAGCAGCACAGACCCCACCACCTGCCTGATACTCCAGCTTAGACGCAAGGGCCCTGCTACTCGCTGGCTGGTCCAGCTTAAGGTTGGCTAGCAAATACACATGCAAATTTCTAAACTGGAATAAATTTGGAGGGTGGAGGAAAAAAAAATGAAAAAAAACAATCATTGTATGGTCTGTTCTTGAACCCTGGGCCAGTGCAATCCCAAGCACAAATACAGGCTGGGCAGAAAAAGGACTGAAAGCAGATCTGAGGAGAAGGACCTGGGGGTGTTGGTGGATGAGAAGCTCAACATGAGCTGGCAATGTGCACCTGCAGCCCAGAAAGCAAATGGTACCTTGGGCTGCATCAAAATCAGCATGGCCAGCAGGTCGAGGGAGGTGATTCTCCCCCTTTTCTCTGCTCTCGTGAGACCCCACCTGGTGCCCTGTGTTCAGCTCTGTGCTGGGTCTGGCTGGGATGGAGTTAACATTCCCTGCAGGAGCCCATACAGTGCTGTGCTCTGCACCTGT
The DNA here is from genome assembly GCF_011077185.1 of Oxyura jamaicensis. Classification (NCBI taxonomy): domain Eukaryota; kingdom Metazoa; phylum Chordata; class Aves; order Anseriformes; family Anatidae; genus Oxyura; species Oxyura jamaicensis. The sequence goes on along the minus strand of NW_023311276.1, from coordinate 290,874 downwards.
AGCTACAACAGCAGTGGTATCGCACCAGTGTTGTGTCTGCTGCTGAGCAGTGCTGGCACAGCACCAGGACTCCCTCAAACCCACCCAAAAGCCAGCAGGCCAGGGGTGGGCAAGAGGTGGGGAGGGGACATCACCAGGACACCTAAACCTACCAAAGGGATATTCCATACTGTGAGCAATAGAAGGTGGGAAAGGGGAAGGAGAGGGGAGGAACAGGCTCTTGTTATGAAAATGTATGTTCTCAGAACAACAGCTACATATATTGAGGCCCTGCTTCAGGTACATGATCAAGCATCGATCGTGGATGGGAAGTAGAAAGTAATTTCTTTCCTCTCTCTCTGTGCTTCTGCACAGCCTTTTTTTCTTTTGTCCCCTCTTCCTTTTCCCTTTAGTTATATTAATTTTCCCTTAAAAATAATTTTACCTTAATAATTATTTTCCCTTTAATTAAATTATCCTTATCTTAACCCGTGAGTTGTTTTTTTCTTTTCTTCTTCCCTTCCTCTTCTGAGGTGTGGGAGTGAGAGAGTGGTTTTGGTGTAGTTAGCTGCCTAGCAAGGTAAAACCACCACAATCTCTGGGGCCCCCAGCACAAGGGCATGAAAATATTGGAGTTCAGAGGAGGGTCACAAAAATGATTAGAGGGCTGGAGCACCCCTCCTATGAAGACAGGATAGCTGCAATCATTGTTGATTCCTGTCTTCAGTGTGTGGGCACAAGTTCCGTCAGCTGTTCTGGAAACTGAACTCCTGTGCCTTAAGGTAGGATTTCTTTCATGTTTTGCTGGCAGTTGCCAAAGATAATTATAGAGATTTGGCTGTAAAATTACTGTTAACATTGCATCTTACATCACCACCTGTTTAGATGGTTAAGTTCTTGAACGTTACATATAGTAGATGTTACTAAATGCAATGTTATGGTCTTACAACTCAGGATAGGATAGATACAAATGTCTCTTAAAACCCAGCCTGCATCACCCCTACTGTCGCTTTGCCATCAAAATTCTAGTAAGTGGACTGCTCAGTAATTAATTTTCCACACCATACTTGGGAAACGTGAGCTATGGCACAGAACCCTACATAAACACACAACACAAACTTGGGTGCTTATATTTAAAAGTCCCACTGACATACAATTTGGAGGTGTAAAGTACTTGAAACAAGATATAAACCAGGAAAAAGATATAAAAATCTTCAATATTTAAATAACATACAGCTCTAAGTTTTGCCTATACCTTTTACTCAACTACCCTTGAAGTACAGCAGAAAAAATCCAGTGATACTGGAGTGAAAAATTTGTGCACTAAGTCAACACTACTTACATGCCTTCATTCAGTAAAGGCCTGGAGTCATGGAATATGAAGCCTATGCAAGATTACAATCAGCTTCTTTTTAAACAGTTCATATATATGACAAAAATAACTTATCAACCAGTTTCCTACTGAAGTGCTTCTGCTGTATTACATACAAAACTAGTAGCCATACCTGTCAGTCACAAAACAAGCAATTAAGAATTGAGCAAACCAAGGAAGTAACAATGCTAAAAATATTTTCAACATTTTATTTTGAACTGCTATGCGAAATAAAATGTTAGCAAAAATCCAGCTTTCAAAAAACTGCCTTATATTTTGGTAATTCTGTTAAAATTTCAAATAGGAAAAAAAATGTTAATAGTGAAGTCCAAGTAGCTATTTCTCTTGAAAGTGTTTCTTCAGCATTTATTCAGCTTTACCACGCTGAAGCAATAATATTCAAAAGTATGTATTTTGCACTCTGCAGTTAACTTACTGCAGATGATTGCAAGAACTCCACTGCATATAATTTACAAGATCCATGCTTCTGCTTTAACGTGCAGCCAGGATTGAGAGCATTTGTGACTGCACTTTTACATAACTATCCACGCAGTATGCATCGCTATGGTACCTGAAATTAGGAGTCACACCAAAGCCCACATTTGTACTAAAACCAAGCTCAAAGAGCATAGTTCAGCCTCTTGCAGCAGCGCGGCTGTGAGATGCTGGAAGGAGACGAGACCAGGCCCAGGTCCAGAGCCGCGGCAGGCAAAGCCGGGGCCGTCCCAGCTGCTGGCACACCTTCGCAAAGTAATTTCATCGCTCCCTGAGGGACAAAACCACGGTAAAACAGGCCTCGGGACTGCTCTGCTAGCAGGAAGAAGACGTAGGCGGTTGGAACCAGCCCAGGAGACTCTGCATCCAGAGACCCATTTAGTAGCTGAAACGTGCCTCCCACGCTACGTGAAACAACCAGCGAGGCAAATAAACTCCCCCTTAACGGAGGGGAGGGAGGAGAGGCCCGGTCAGCCGCGGCCAGCCCCATTCCGGGCCGGCCTTTCCCTCCCCGCCCCTCTCCCCGTCACCCCGCCTCAGCCCGGCCCCGAACCCGCGGCCCCGCTGCCCCCTTCCCGCCCGAGCAGCCAAGATGTCTGCCTTCGGAGCCACCCGGGTGAGCGGCGGGGGGGTGGGGAGGCGTGAGGGCCGGAGGGGCGGCGGGGGAGGGCCGGGGGCTGCGGAGACCTCGGGGTCGTGGCGGTCTGAAGGCCGCGGGTCTGCTCGGGAGCCCCGGAGGACAAAGCCGTGCGGGGCTGAAGTCCGCGCCCTGCTTTTTTTTTTTTTTTTTTTCTCCCCCCTTTGTCTCGGCCATGAGTCCATGAGTTGGCAGTGTTCATCTCCGGGTCATCTCCTGGAGCGCTGCTCGTGTCTCTCTGCTGTTGTGCTGCGCTTGCAGGGCCGTTAGGAAAAAAAAAAAAAAAAAGGTTTTGGTTCCCACTTCTAAACGTCAGGGCTTACGGTTCAGAGTATTTCATACGGCGCCCTTCCTGAAGCATACCTAGCTGTGCTGCCTACACTGTTGTTTGTTGTTTGTTTTGTTTTTTTTTGCTTATGTTGGTTTTTTATATGTGCAGTACATAAATACTGGTTTTCTGAAGTGCTGCGGTTCTATAAACTTAAAATACTGCTTACATGAAAAGAAGTTATTGAACAGTGCATAAAGGTTTCTCTGAAGTGCTGAGGTTTTATAAACCTAGAATTCTGCATACATCAAAAGTTACTGATCCACCAGTACCTCCTCATTTCCAAGGAGGAGGTGGAGGTGGTTCAGAGCTCAGGTATCACCTCGCTAAGCCTTCGCAGGGGCCTTTTCCTGGCTTCCCCGCTTCCAGAAGTAGGTAAAGGTTGAAGGGCCCTAGGTCAGCGCTGAGGCGTGACGCGGCGTGACCGCTGCCGGCCTGGGCCTGCGGCCAGGGAGGGCAGCATGCCAAGCCAGCGGGTGTTCAGGGCACCAGGCGGACAGCTTCCAGTCATGGGAAGGCGACGGACAGTGAACATGCACCTCGTGCATCAGTGTTCCGAGTTCAGCCTCTGGACACGTCACCTTCACAGTTGTGGTTTTGGCCGTGGAGAGCCATAGGAGTTGCGTGAGTGTTGCTAGCACCTTGGCACTGAATCCAGCTGTCCCACTGAGTCAAACTGGGAAGCGGGTGAAATAGATGGTGACCCAAATTCTTAGAGGTTACAAACTGTGGTCCTTTGTCACTTGCTTGCTCGCGCCACATCCGGGTATGGATCACACCTGTCCTTTCCATGTGTCTGTCTGTGGTGTTTCTGCAAAACCTTCTGCACTGACCTGGCATACTGCTCTGTATGAAAACCCCAACAGACAAAAGTTTTCTGGGATGAATTTCAATGTTTCCTTTATGTAGGATGTCACCCTTAGCATTATTTTGAATTCAGTACTTTTTCTAGTTGAGACAAAACATTTTGGTGAAAAAGCTGTGTATGACTCTGAAGGGCTGATCTTTAAAAAAAAAAAAAAAAAAAGTGATTTCAAATATCTGGCTTTTGCTTAACCTCATCATCATCTTGGCTTCTTCTAGATAAAGGAAGGTATAAAAAATTTTGAATAGTTGAGGTTCGTCTAGATGCTTTTTGATTTTGTTTCCTTACCTATATTACAACAGCAGTAGCAGTTGCATAAAACTTAGGTAAAATATCATGATATTATTCTGCAATAGCTATGGCTTGTGAAAACTCCAAATGAGTAATATATTGCCTAATAGAAAATACAATCCAGAACTATTAATAAACTTAACAGTTAAGTATTCAATTACATGATAGCTTCCCCCTGTCCTATGCCTACTAGTGGTCTTCCAGCATTTTTTTACCTTTCAACTTTATAGATATTTTCAGTATAGTTTGAAAATATCCTTTTTCACTCTGTTGATACCTGTGTTTGCTTTTTTAACCATCTCTGCATACCATTCTTATTTTTAAGAGCACAGTCATCTACCACTACTTTGTTTTTTAACTACGTGTAGCCTACCCAGCTATATACTGCTCCTGTCACTCAAGTTTCCAATACAAATTCTGACATTTTTGTACCATTAATTCAGTTTTCTAATGTTACAAAATAAGTGACTGGTCTCATCAAACTTTTTTTTAACCTAAATTTTTACATTAAAATCAAATCAAAATCAAGCCTTTTCTTAGCCTTTTGACTAAATTGTTTTCAGTCAATATTGATTTGGGTCATTCTATAAATATATCCAAAGAAATATTTTTTCACTTTTCTTCCCAAATAATGCAGTTGGGCATGAATTTTAGAGCAGAAATATAATTTTAGTTTATGCACAGGATTAAGGCATCACGCAAATAGTTGTAACGATGTTAGTAGGCACTAAAAAGGCAAATAAAGTATGTACAATGAAAAACAGAATAAACTTGTGATAAATGTTAGGAAGAAAAATACAGATATTGTGCTTGGGTCTATCTTGTTTGGAATATCATAGAATCATTTAGGTTGAAAAAGACCTTTAAGATCATCAAGTCCAGCCATCCACCTAACACCACCAAGTCCACCACTAAACCATGTCTGCATAGAAATTCTTCCTAATATCTTCCCTTGGCACAACCTGAGGCCTTTCAGGTAGTTGTAGGGAGCGATGAAGTCTCCCCTCAGCCTCCTCTTCTCCACACTAAGCAACCCCAGTTCCCACAGCCACTCCTCATAAGATGTTTTATAGCTTCCTCGCTCTTCTCTGAACGTGCCCCAGTACCCCGATGTCCTTCTTGGAGTGAGGGTCCCACCACTGAACACAGTTGTCAAGGTGCAGGCTCATCAGTGTTACGTACAAGGGGACAATCATTTCCCTGGTTCTGTTGGCCACGCTAGTTCTGATGCAGGCCACGATGACACCACTACAACAGTAATCACTAAGTATATATACATTACTGCAACTTGCTAGAAGGGAATCTTGGGCATTATTAGGTCAAAATATTCTGATACCTATTGTTTAATACGTAGATTGTTGTTTTTCAGAATCATGCTAATCCTGACCATAGGTAAACACTAGACAGGTGGAGTGCTCAGTTGTGGGCAATAGCTTCTGGTTTGATTTCAAAATATATATATTACTATGTCTCTGTGAGCATGTTCACATGTGGATATATATACTTTAAAGAAGGTGTGCTATAATTATGCTTAGTTATTTTTAAATAAGCATAAATTGCAAAAAAAAAAAAAATTGCAATCTTAGAAATGGATACACCAGTTCACACAAGCTCAGTGCTGTCTTGGATTCTATGTTGGTGTAAGCCGTCACTTTGCATCAGCTTGCCACAGAAACAAAGTTTAAGGTAGCCAGGAATTCTTCCAGATTATGTTAGTCACTGTATTGTACCTGATGCGATATTGTTTTCTAAAGGGGGAATCTATATTTAAAGTTGTGCTGCCATCAGGCTAGTAGCTTTAGGAGACATGAGCTACCAATGTCTTATATCTCCTGTTCTGTTTCTCTTCAGCGGATGCTCCAAACCATTGCAGGGCTTGGATGGAGATCACATTCTAGTAAACCTGCTCAAAACGTGCATACAGGCAGACCTGGAGCTGGCTTTAGCTTCGGTAGGTATCACATTGCTTGAAAGGAGTGCAGCAACTAAGGACAAATTGCAGAGTTATTTTAAAATAAAAAGCACTGTATTGCAGGCCAGTATGAAGAGGAAAATGAACTTTTTTGGTTACTCGGGAGTCCCAGGAAGTGGTGGTTTAGATTGTCTTGGGAGGAGTGACACTCCTCTTCCCGTACTCTGACAACTGGCAAAATTAAAGCTGGTGTAGAATTTGTGACTTTTTTTTTCTTTTTTGTAATAGAACTTACTGATGAACAGAAAGAGTTTCAAGCTACTGCTCGTAAATTTGCTCTGGAGGAAATTATTCCTGTTGCTGCACAATATGATAAAACTGGAGAGGTAAATCTATCATACAGTAGGGGAAAATTAGATTTTTATCTTAATCTGCATGAAATTTAAAATGCTGGCTGTGATTAATGAGAACGTGATTTTCCTCATTTATTTCAGTATCCTCTTCCACTCATAAAACGGGCTTGGGAACTTGGTCTTATAAATTCACACATACCAGAAAGCTGCGGTAAGTAAATATTTTTAATCCATAAAATAAAACTAAGAAAAGACCTTGGAGATTTATATGTGTAATTATTAATTCTGTACAAAATAAACAGTTGCATACTTGAATAATTAAGATAAACCTTTTAATTTCCTGTTTAATTCATTATGCAGTCTGATCCTTCCATCTTCAAAGGCTATCGTGGAAGTGGAAGGGGTTCCTAAAAAGGATAAAGATGATGAAAGATACAGAACGGCTTCTGTATGAGAAATGACTAAAACGTCAGTGTCGTGAAGAGTGTGAAAAGGGATTGATAGCTCATCCCCCTTTCAATAAAACTAGAAGGCATCAGTGAAGTCAGCAGATGGCAGGTTCAGAGTAAATTAACGGAGATAGATCTTATTGGGGAATGGTTATTGGACCACTTCATGCAAATTAAACACATGCTTTTCCTTAAATATAAAAATATTTAATGAATAATGCATTGGACAAAGTCCTACCGCTACAGTGAGTCTGCCAAGATGCATCATGAGCCCATTTGTTACAGGCCCCTGCACCAGCACTGATCCTGTGAACATCAGCATGGGACACCCTAGCCCTGCATTATATTCATCCCCCAGACCAGGTCCACAGCGCTAAGGTGGCCCCTGAGCATTTTTACAAGACAAAGCTGTGGCATTTCTCATCACGTCGCCAAGGGAAACTTGTAGCAGAGTTGCTCTGTCCCTGTCATTCCTGCTCCCAGCCAGCCTACCCTGTTCTGCAGCCAGGTCATCTTTTTTTCCAGACAGGTCATTTGTTGGTCACATCTGCTGAGCAGTTACAATCTCTATTTCCCCTTCATTTTATGCAGTGTGTAGTTAATTTGTGAAACTCATTGCTGCTGCGTGATATTGATGCTAAAATGTTTACCTATGTTAAAAAGAGATGAGTGCAAATTCACTGAAGGGGAAGTCTGTCAAGGGCTAGCGTATGGAGGATACCAAGAGTACTTCAGGCTGAGGGAGACACCTAGAGGATGGAGAATGTATTTTGAGCAAATGTTACTGTATTGTTACTGTATTTTGAAGCACTTCCCAAAGTCAGTTTCTGTCAGAAGCAGGTTGCTATGTTGGTTGGCTGACTAACCTGAATAACTCAGTATTTATAGGAGCTATGGTAGCTCAGGAGCCTTTGTGGTCATTTCTCTGCTTCATAAGAACTCTGAAGGGCATTCTCAAATGTAAAGTAGTCAAAAAGTTATAGTAGTCAAAAAGTTGTTGCCATTCTGTGTAACGTGCCCCGTATCAATCGTGCAACCTTGGAGCAGTCAAATGTAGTTTTCCAATCATCTCTTACGATTCTGACAAAACTTTATTTAAAACGTTTGTGTGGGATGTCTGATCAAACGCAGTGCACAATCAAGTGTATATGGGGCAGTATGTTTTTGACAGTGGATCTCTGTAAATTGCTAGTATGTCCCACTTTAAACTCATTTTAGTAAATTAAATATTTCAACTGTAGGTGGTCTTGGCCTTGGCAGTTTTGAAGCATGCCTTATTACGGAAGAGTTAGCTTATGGATGCACAGGGGTTCAAACTGCCATTGAAGCAAATTCGCTAGGGGTAAGTTCTGTCATTTCTTACCTATTTTAGACTGGAGTCTGCATTTTAAAAATGCAGATTAATAGTATAAATATTTTCTTTCAGCAAATGCCAGTAATCATCGCAGGAAATGAGCAGCAACAGAAAAAATATTTGGGAAGAATGACAGAAGAACCAATGATGTGTGTAAGTATAACTTGTACACTGTAGAATGTTCCTAACCCACATTCATCAGTATTAGTCATTTTTTGGGAAGAAAGCAGTGGTATCTACTTAAAACTTAGCCCATTTTTGTTTGTAAATAAACTGTGCCATTTATTCAAAGTTAAGGAATAGTAAATATGATACAAACAGTGAGGAAATTGAAGATATTACCTGGAAAACCATCCTAATCACTTACCAAAAATATATATATATTTTTTTTTATTTCCCTTTCAGGAGGTTTAGCTGGGGTTGTTTAGCTTGGAGAAGGCTCAGGGGAGACCTTATTGTACTTTACAATTACCTTAAAGGAGGTTTAGTGAGTTAGGGATTGGGCTCTTCTCCCAAGCACCAAGTGATAAGACAGGGAAAATGACTTCAAGTTGCACCAGGGGAGGTTTAGGTTGGATATTAGGAAAAAATTCTTTATTGAAAAGGTTGTGTGGCATAGGAATAGGCTGCCCAGGGAAGTGGTTGAGTCACCATCCCAGGAGGTCTTCAAGAAACGTGTAGATGTAGAACCTAGCATAGTTTAGTGGTGGTCTTTAGTGCTAGGTTAAAGGTTGGACCAGATGACCTTAGAGGTCTTTTCCTACCTGAACAATTCCAAGATTCTGTGATTCTAAGAAGAGGTGTGGGAGTTTAAGAAATGTAAGAGGTTTATATAAGCACATACTCATATGACAGGAGCAGTACTTCTTACAGAGAAAGAAATAAAGAGTCATGTGCAATGCATTAGAATCTGGACAACTAAGCCCCATAAGATGAAGAACACAGTAGATATAACATGTTATGCTGTACTCTTATCCGCAATTTTTAAAGATCCTCAGCTTTTACATCAGTTTGTAGTATGAGGAAGTGATGACATAAGAGTTAGAGAATGGTTCTGTTTATCATGTTTATTTGTTGGACAAAAGGCTTGACATGAGCCAACAATGTGCGCTTGCAGCCCAGAAGGCCAACTGCATCCTGGGCTGCATCAAAAAAGGACTGCCCATCAGGTCAAGCGAGGTGATTGTCCCCCTCTACACTGCCCTTGTCAGGTCCCACCTAGAGTACTGTGTCAAGGTTTGGGGCTCCCAGAACAAGAAAGATGTGGACCTGTTAGAAAGAGTCCAGAGGAGGGCCACAAAGATGATCAGAGGGCTGGAACACCTCTCCTATGAAGAAAGGCTGAGAGAGGCTGAGAGGGCTGTTCAGCCTACAGAAGAGAAGGCTCTTGAGAGGCCTCATTGCACCCTTTCAGCATTTAAGGGGGCTTATAAAAAAAGATGGGGAGCAACTGTTTGCTCAGTCAGATAATGAATGGACAAGGGTTTTAAACTATTTAGATTATTAGAAGTTAGGAGGAAATTCTTCACTCAGAAGGTGGTGAGGCACTGGAACAGGTTGCCCAGAGAAGCTGTGGATGCCCCGTCCCTGGAGATGTTCAAGACCAGGTTGGACGAGGTCCTGAGTAACCTGACCTAGTGGGTGGTATCATTGCCTGTGGCAGGGGGGTTGGAACTAGATGATGTCCCTTCCAAACCAGGCCATTCTATGATTGTGTCCCATCCCTGGAGGTGTTCAAGGCCAGGTTAGATGGGGCCTTGGCCAATTTGGTCTAGCATGTGGCTTTCCTGCCTGTGGCAGGGGGGTTGGAGTTAGATGGTCCTTAAGGTCCCTTCCAACCCGAGCCATTCTATGATCATTAAAAGTTATTTAAAATATGCATTAGGGATTTATTAGGAAAATTAACCCATATGTGCTTTGAAAGTTGTTGCTTTTTGGTGATGGTAGGGTTTTTTTTATATAATATTTTGGGGTTTACTATGCAGTTTTGGTGCACATAGTCTGCAATAATATGGTTCCTAAAGAAGGAACTTTTTTCCTCAAGATTTTGTATTTTATTTTCTTCTAGGCTTACTGCGTAACAGAGCCTGGAGCAGGCTCCGATGTGGCTGGTATAAAAACAAAGGCTGAGAAGAAAGGAGATGAATATGTTATTAATGGTCAAAAAATGTGGATCACAAATGGTGGGAAAGCAAACTGGTGTGTTAACAGTTGACTCATCCTACATTTTCTGTTATTCTGTTCTATACTGGCTTTTTTTTTCCCCATAGTTAGATACTAGTGTTTCTTTAAAGTTCTGTTGTAAATCCAAGTCTTCATTATGTTTCACCCCAATACACTTTAATCTGTGATCAGTGTATCAGCACAAGGTATAAGACTCTCAGAGCTGTGCAAAGCTTAAAAAGGAAATTAAATGATGACATGGCAACTCTTCATTCAAGAATGCCTCTTAAACCTTGATGCTATCAAACAAAATAATTCTAGTTTTTCTTCAGTGGAGGACAGCAGGAGTTTGATTTAACTTGCAAAATACTCAGAAGGCCCATATTACCAGCTACTTTACTTCGAAGCTGTAGTGATCGAGATCACTTGCTACTGATTCTATTCAAAACATGTCTCACTTTTAGTGAAGCTAGAAAAACTCTTGGATTGTGGTGTTACGTTTTATTTTCTTAAGGGAAGACATTTTCTAACAGTCAAAGAATCCAGATATTGCTGTGGTGGTGTGTCTGTGGAGCGTGACTTACAATATAGACCTCTTTCATTGTGTGTCGCATAATATCACACTCATCCCCAACACGTGAATCGTTTTAATTTAAGTGAAAAAGCTGTATGCATTTACCCATAAAGCTGAATTTTCTAATTATTTCCTTGTTCAAGGCAGAACTATCAAAGAAAATGTACCAGCTATCTTTTGACATTATCAAACACCATGAATGTGATTTACAACTGTTTAATTTCTAATAGAAATACTTATATACAACTTTGAATAACATTAAGATCTTTGAAATCAGGTGATAACATTTTCTGTGCAACAGTGTATCTCCTAAGAATTCATTTTTAAATATGTGCTCTGACAGATTTCTTTTTTACTGTTTGTGAAACTGATAATACCATAAAGACTTAAAGTACGTGGAAAAGGTGGAGAATCTTTGCATGTTCATATTAAGTAATTTTATTAAATCTTGAATGTTGCAGTAAGAGACGCAGTGACACTTCTCTTCATTGCACACTGTCAGTTTATTTTTGTAAGGGGCAAGAAGAATGGATTGTTAACTTTCTGATAGATTTATTACATGCTAGAAACACTATATATATATATATGTACATACGCATTGCTAATTGTGAGGATAAACTGAGTTTCTACTTCTTTGTTTTACACTAGGTATTTCTTGCTTGCTCGTACCAATCCAGATCCAAAAGTTCCTGCAAGCAAAGCTTTTACTGGATTCATTGTGGAGGCAGATAGCCCTGGAATCCAAATTGGAAGAAAGGTGAAGAGAGTATCTCTTACTTAACAAACCAGGGGTTGTTATTATTTGCTTCTAAATCAAATCACAACAAATTGCAATTAAAGAAAACATGTTACACAACTGAACGTTTTCACATTGTCATCTTTTCACTTTCACAACATATGCTATTCATAAGACATAATTTTATTCATTCTGATAAGGAATTATTCAGAGTGTATCAAAGAAAGATGACTTTGAATAGCTGCAAAAATGATTTGAGAACCATTTTACTGATCAATGCCAATAGATGAGAAATATGGCTTCAAAGGATAAAAAACAAGGTGGACAGTTTTAACCATAATTGCACAGTGAGCTTTAATTTTAGCTACTGCTCAAGGAAAGCTTTGCAGTTTTTGGTGCAAATTCTTAAATAAATAAATAGTGGAAAAAATGGACATTGTGTATCAGGGAAGGAATCTGAAAACTTGAAAACTCCATTTTATATTTTTGTGCATGTGTTTCTGTTACATTTATTCTTTCCTACTGCCTGCATACTAGTTTCTTTACTTTTTCCTCTCCCACCTCAAATGATACAGTTAAACTTGAGAAAGACCATGTGAGTGATTGCAGCTACAGAATCAATTTTACATAGGCATAAGATAAACTACCCAGCTTAGACAAATAAGGGGCATGCTGGTCTGTAAATACAGAACTACTATTTGTCACCTATATGGTAATTTTTAGATGAAATTGAAATGCCTGGGAGGAGCTGAGGGGGAGAAGCTTACCTTATGCTTTGAGTAAACTAAAGAAAGATGGTGTGTTATACCTTGAAAAAATCCAACTTAGTTGCACCTCTGTAAACTTCTCTTTTCAGGAAATGAATATGGGTCAACGCTGCTCAGATACAAGAGGTATTGTCTTTGAAGATGTGAGAGTCCCGAAAGAAAATGTATTAATAGCTGAGGGAGCTGGCTTTAAAATCGCAATGGGAGCTTTTGATAAGACCAGACCACCTGTAAGTATCAAAAATAATTTATTTATAAAATGTAATAGAAATTTTTTTGTTTCTATTCTGTGCTGTATTTAATTCAGGTAGCAGCTGGTGCTGTTGGGTTAGCAAAAAGAGCACTCGATGAAGCTACTAAATACGCTTTGGAGAGAAAAACCTTTGGGAAAGCGATTGTTGAAGTAAGTTAAATATATATATTTATTCATATATATTCACTTATATAAGCTATGTTTTCACATCAGTATAGTAGAGGTACTACTAGTGAATTTTCAGGATTGTTCCTTGATTTTTTAGGACATGAGTTACTGTATCTCTGCCATTGCTTGGGTTCACAAGTATTATAGGTCAGTGCCATCTAAGTAAATCTAACCATGCAGTTACTCCAGGAATTCTTCTGAACTTACCGATGATAATAGTAAAATCATAAAGAAAACTCTGCCCCAAACCTGAAACTCATGTACTCTTAAGACATACTTAAGTTCTTCAATACTAATAAATAGGGATTTTCAGGCAAGGTATAAGCTTCTCTGAGCTATGTGAAACAATACACAGCATTAATAAAAATAGAATATATTGTCAATCACACTGTTTACCAGTTTTAAAGAAATTTAAATAAACAGCAAACTAAACAAGATGTTATAAATACTGAAACATGACTTCAAATTTCAGGACTTAATCCCTGTGCCTAAATGAATTTTAGAATGAAAACCTTAAAAGTCTAATTCAACACAGAATTATGACAGCTTGATCCATATTCTGTAGAACTCATGTTGTACAATTTACTTTGTTGAAGATATTAGTGTATAAAAAAGATTATATTCTTTTTGGATGTCATAGAATCTTAAGCAGGCAATGTTAATCTAGTGTATTTCATCATTCATAGCACCAGGCAGTGTCATTCATGCTTGCTGAAATGGCCATGAAAGTGGAACTTGCTAGGATGGCTTACCAAAGAGCTGCATGGGAAGTTGATGCTGGCCGCAGAAATACATACTATGCTTCCATTGCAAAGGCATTTGCTGGTGACATTGCAAACCAAGTAGCTACAGATGCAGTGCAGATTTTTGGAGGAAATGGATTTAATACTGAATATCCTGTAGAAAAATTAATGAGAGATGCTAAAATCTACCAGGTAAGTAAAAGAGAATGTGATCTCCACAATAACGTCTAAATTTTATATAGAACTACCTAATGGCTACTTATTTCAAATCTTGATGTACACATATGACATGAGTTTTTAGAATGACAGTAAGTATCCTTCAGTTTAAAAAACGTATCATAGCTTGGTGCCTGCCTATAGTTTAACTTTTCCTTCAGCCCAATACCTAGTTCAAATAACAGATGTTGCAAATTATCTCCTTTTACTCCTCAGACCCAAAGACAGTATGCAGAACAACTGACTGGTAATGACATTTTGGGATCTTCTCACATTCCTCTTATTTTAGTCTAGAAGAGAACACCAAAGCGTCTTCTTCACCTTTTTCCTCATGAGTCATGCTGAATGATTTTTTTTTTTTTTTTTTTTTTTTCTGTTCCCAGTCTCTTCATCACTTCTGGCTACGCTCTAAACCTTATGTTTGAAACTTTGGTAGCATGACCCAGGCAGAATACTTCAGCTGATATATCACCAGCATTGAGTGTCATCGAATATATCATGGTCTTGCATATGTTGTATTAACAGAAATATGACACAACCTGGAACGCTTGGCCTGTTTTCTTTTTAACAACAAACCAAGCTTATACTTACTCATGTTTAGCCTGTAGTCACCCATAATCCCCAGATCTTTTTCTGCATTATTATTGCTGAGAAATTATTCCATGTTATGTCATAATTCTTGTCTTGGAATAGGTTATGCTACAGTTCTTTATTCAGCAAGAATGTATTAATTATGCTCAGCAAAACCAGTAGTCTTTTCACCTCTTTCTGATAGTAATATTGGCTAGGTAAAACTTATCAGAAAAGGTATCAAGAAATGCATGTGGACCATAATCTGAAAGGTTAGTTAGTTATAACAACTGTCATTCTTAAGATTCTATGTAGTTAACATTTCTCTTATAGCTCACTTTAAAATGAAAACTATGATTCTCCCTAGCCAAGATTTAGTTTTTCTCTGTTTAAGGAAAGACAGCTACTACTTTGGAATCTAAAGGTCTTTAGTACTAATAGCAGTTCTGCAAGCGAGAAGATGAACGAGTAATATAATTTTACTTTGGGCATTTTTTCTGTCAGGTTCTGTGTTTTTCCAGAGAAAGATGTTGTGAGAGTTGGAAGTTTATTTAAAAGTTAAGATTAATTTTACAGGATTCCAATTATTTCGATTTTCTGTTATACTGATCCATCACAGGTACATGGCAAGGTAGACTTTTTTCTAATTGTTCAGTCTAATCCGATTTAGTATTAATTTTTGTTGTTTTTCTGCTTTCCTTCATTCCTTAAAAGAATAAAAGGAAGGATTTTTTCTTTACAATAATTTTGCCCATGTCTCTTGTTTATGCTTGACTATATTACGGCCCAATTCCACATGGTACATGCTTTTGGCCATTTGTTTCATGTATAAAAACTTTATTTTCCACTTGTTCTTTTCTTCCATATATTTGATATTTCTCAGTATTACACGGTTCTACTACTTCCCTTCAGTTGAAGGTGGTGGCTTGAAACTGCTTCCATGGCTTATAAACCAAAACCTCTTTTGCATTTATATAAGTAGACTGTGAGTTTTGATGTCTTTACACTTAAGTTCCGTGGCTGTCCTCATCAGCAAGTAATTTAGTGCAATAGGAGGAGATTAGCAGATTGCAGGAATAGCTGCTGAATGCCCTCCAACTAGACTATATCCAGTTTGGAGAGGCTAAGTTCACAGCAGACCTGTTTGTCTCCTTGGACTGAATGTCCCCACTATGCGTGTGATTGTAAAGGCTTGTAAGTTGTAAAAACTGTAAATTGTTATAGGCCTGGACAATTTGGGCTTCATTAGGATTTGGATGGTTTTTAGCGTATAGAGAGAGTAGAGTTTCCAGTTAAGTTTGCTCCAAAAGGCACCTACTTTCACCAAACTAAATCTGCTCTATAACCTGGATCATTGCAGGGTAAGCAGCAGCAGTCAGATGATTCACTTTGAGAATGAAAAATTTCCTCTGAAGAAAAAAATAATGTGACTGCGGGTTATAGTGCCTCTATTTTCAAAAAGCTTTGTAAGGTTCTTGGGAATATTGTCCCTATTTTATGACTACAGAAATTCAATTTACCTGAATTTGAGCAACGTCAAACCAAGTTTTGGCAGAACTGGGAACTGAAACACTTGAACCTCTAAGTTATGTTGCTTCCACGCTCAAGTCCTGTTGCAGTATACCTGTGGAGCTTAGAGCCTTCTTACTGCATTAGACCTTCACATATACAGTGTTGTGCATCTCTGTCTTTCCTGCCATCAGTCGATGTAAAACGGGGATGCTGCAGAACGTTTCTAGAAGGCGATACAAGAATATAAGGTTAAAGAGAGGGAAAAAAGGGATACTGTATTGGAGAGTGGAGTAGTTAGCAAGAAGAAATGGAAGTAAATGAATCAAAGGGAATGCTTGGTGTGACCTTGAAAGGCTAGTCAACAAAAATACAACACTCAGCACAAGTCATCTTCTCTTCACCCATTGTTTTAAAATCTAGTTTGTAAAACCTAAAGTATGTATTTTCTTCCTCAGATAACACATTTTCCTGATCTTTCTTGCCCCCCTATGTCTGTTTGCCTGAGAAAATTACTGAGTTTAGATGAGAAGATGTGAGACTGTCTCTCAGTATCTTGTGTATGATTTATTCTATTTAGCCCAATGTAGTTACTTAGTCACATTGGAATTTGTCAGTTTTATTTTTCTTGGATTTAACATTCCAATCCACACTGTAATCTAGTATGCTAAGGAGGTTTAAAAGTGTAGAAAGATCAATGTAAAACCTTTTTAAAAATGACCATCTAACATTGTTGCAATTCTTCTTTTCAGATTTATGAGGGAACTGCTCAGATTCAAAGGATGATCATAGCTCGTGAACATGTTGGCAAATTTAAGGCTTAAAGAAATGTATAAAGTGTGTGTGGCACTATGGTAGTATTCTGTGTTCTCATAGAAGAGGATTTTAGTGCGTTTCTCAATACAATGGAAAATTTGTGGAAAAATGCCCTTTTCCTTAAGTCTTTTTATTGAACACATTATTAAGCACTACTTCTTCCCATCCACTCCCTCTGAATTCCAAAGTGATTGTCTATTGTCTTTCCCCACTTAATCATTTTGACTCAAATATTTAGCCTTTGGTGGGGGAAGAGAAAAAACTTTCCCTATAAAATTTATGAATTTATTTGATTAAAAAAGATACCAAAATTCAGAATTTTTTAGATTTTTTCTTTTTCGTCAGTGAAGGCTTATGGAAATTCAGCATGAGGAATTAAATTTGGGGAGTTTCTGTATTGTTTATAATGATACAGATTTGTTCAGTCTCTTTTATCATTGGCATTTGGATGGATATCAAATTAAAAAATCTCAGGAAAATAGTTACTTACAAATCGTATTCTAATTCCTCAGGAATACCATGTTGCAGCAGATTGTCTCTAGGTCACCTAGAGCTAGCTGGAAATAAATACGCTAACATGTTGGTTTTGTTGGCCTTTAGAAACTCGTATTTAAAAAAAAAAGATGAATGAATCTTAATTTCTGGACCGTTCAAAAGCATATATTATCATAAATTAGAACACACAGCACTATTATTTTTCTCAAACAGGGACAGGATTACTATTTCTAGTTTGTCTATGTTTTATGTGTGTCCCTGAAGCAGCATGAACAAAAACTACTTCTTGTTTTCAAAAGACACGGCATAATAGGGCTTCTTTTGAATTTCTTAACCACATTATTCACCTGAATCCAGCACTGAAAAAAATTGTCATTCAAAGCGTTTATCTCTGTTCTTCAAAGAAACCTGTTGTGTTTACGAAGAAAATACTTGTGCCTTTTCCTGTGCAAGATGTCTGCTTTATGGTTGGATGTTATGGACAGCTTTCAGTAAAAATAATTATGTGGTTTTGTTGTAGCATGTGTGATTGTATGATTGTTCAACTTTAAACTTTTTCATTTTAACCAATGCCACATAAAATAACATCTAGGAAACATTGCCATATTTTCATTTGTAAAATACCTATTCTAAATTCGCATATTACTCCAAAAATGTAAGTACAAAAAGGGCAAGAAACTAGAACCTCAAAACACAATGTTTTTTAACTGTAAAGTTAGATGATCAAAATGTTATTTCTGACAGCCATTGCTGCATTTGAATAAAAACTAATTTTAAACAGAGAGGTGTGGTGTTTTTTATTCACTTTGCTAGCCACATCGTTTAAATTGTATTTTGCATAAATTATCCAGCGTCTGAAACAGGCAAATAGCTGCACCTCAGTTCCTCCTGTGCTACTGCCCACAACAGCTGCGTGGCCATTGCAGTTCAGCAGTGTGAAGGCCTGCACTGCTTTGCCTGCATGAAGCCTGTTCTGAGGACTGAGATCCAACCCAGCAGTGACAATCTCAGCTTGAAGGAATGCAGCCTCTCTCACTACTGCACTTTATTAAGTAAGTAAATGTTCAGTCAGGATGATTCACTTCAAGTCAAAGTGCAACATTTCTTTAAGAATGACTTATGTGATCATTTTTATTTCAAATTCAATGTATTTAAGGGTATATTCCTTTCCATCAGTGTATACACTTAACTGTTTGCAGCACGAATAGCCGAGGAAGAGGAATTCTTGAGATTTTTGTGTTTTGTTTTGTTTGAAATTTGGCTAGGCTCTGCTGGGCAGTGCTGGCAGAATGCACGTTCCCTGGACTTCTTGGAAAAATTACTCAGCCACATCTGGAGTGCCATGTCAGGAGACAGTCAAAGGACCACAAAGATGACAGACAGATGGGACAGCTGCACTAAATGAACAGATGACAGTTCTGGTATCCGTCACATCACGTCACGGTGAGAGTGGTGGGATAAATGCCAACACAGGTCAGACCCTTGTTTTATATATACTGTCAGCGTTGTCCAGGTAAGTTGCAGAAAAGCAATTTCTAATCAATGGTTTTGGTGATTGCAAACTTAGAAACCAAATACTCTTGGATAGCAATTAGAAAAACATATTTCAGTATGTTACTTAAACACTAATGGACAGACCTTCAGGATTTAGCTCTATCACTTCCGAAAATAAATAAATCAAATTACAGAATGATATGCTTTTAAAGTTCACAATGGTGACTGATAAATTTTGTAATACTCTAGCTACAGGTTCTTCTGGAACTTTAAATGATTTCCTTTGGAATTTTAAAATTCTCTGTGCACATTGAGGTGAAAGACCAGGATATGAGTACTGTTTTAGTTTTTATATATCTATGCATATATATGTGTGTGTCTATATAGATGCACATATTACTGTATAATTACTGTATTTTATAATATTTAATTACTTGTATTTATACAAGTATTTATTGGTATTTATATACTTTATATATTTATATATCTTGGTATCTATATAACCTTTGCATTTATGAAATATGCATGATTCAAGTGTAGTACGTGTACACTTTAGTACTATACAAAGGAAATATGGTAGGAGCCAGTTCTTGTTCTCAAATCTGCTTTTTCTTTTTTCCTTTGTAATATAAAAATGATACCAGTCTGTTGAGCATTTTATTTATCTGGCTTGTACTCTTCCTCCTGATAAAAAGGATTTATTCTCTGTCTTATTTTTTTACCATAGTGACTAGCATTATAAATTTAACTTATCACCATCTATTATGCCTTTTTTTCCTGTTCCTTCTCATGCAAACCACGGTGGGATACAATACTCAAAAGGCTCAAATGCTTCTAAAAAATCGCTTGATTACTTGCATCTCCAGTCCCATCTCATGGAAGAAATGGTGTTACAAAAAATAAGGTAGTGTCCTGGTTTTGGAAGAAAGTATATAGGAATTAAGGTGTTGGATTTGAAACCCTTAGGGCAGAAGAATGTTACTTTCTTGGATCAGTGGTGAGTGTTGACATGTATTACCTTATCTAAAGTACTTGTTTATCACCAATTAAGCTCTAGAATTACTCCGAGACCCTGGAAGCTAAAGTTTCTTTAGGTTTCAACCTTTGAGCTTCTCAGAGCTGTCCAGTTGAATTCCTTTCCCAAATTCTAATCCAGCACTAGGAGGCAGGGTTACACTGTAAGGTTGTTTACATTGATGTATTAGAGATGTGTACTTCTTGGATTAATGATTGATGGTACTAGGAAATACTTTTATGATAACTGAATACAGCTTCAGAGACACAAAGTTGAAAAGTGTTAGCAAATGCTAATGCTCATAAAGTCTTGTGGTAAATTTAAGCAACCTATCTTGTGCGTGTTCTTAGTCCACAAACACCATTTAGTTTCCTGTTTGTATAAAGGGCCCTGTCACATCTTCCAGGTAAGTGTACCAGAATAATGGCAGAATTGCAAAATCCAGCAATCAATATCATGTTCTTGCATCAGTTTGACTAAAAATTGCATTAGCTCAGGGTTTGGGGCTGGGTGTAGCTTTTATGGATTAGCTTCCAGATTTAAGTGTGCCAAAGAAAATTTGCAGCTGTAGTCACTCTTGCTTTAAAAACAACAAATGTTTCTGCTTCTGCCCAGATACCAGAGGGAACCCAAACATCTAAGGCTGATCAAGAGTTCCAGTATTTTGAGAATCTACTGCCCTGCAATTATCAAGTGGGGCACTACAGATAAATGTTAAAATTGTATAGCTATTAGCAAATTACCACTCGTTGAACTGATTTGCATATATATGGCTATACATAAGCTGAAAATGATTTGTTCACTGTTATGTGTAGTTAAGATACAGATCACTTGAGATGTAGTGTGCACTTAGTGAATGAGAAGATAATCCATTAGCTGGAAAAGAAAACAGTATAGAGGCATCTTTTTGGTTAATTTTTATCATTGTATAAAACCTAGTATTTTAGCATTTTGTTATTTTCAATAGAGATTTAAAGTTTTTTTTTTTGATACTGATAAAACTAATCTTTATTTCATTTCCTGCCATTTACATTCTAGGAGAAATACATACAAGATTCTCCTCATGTGCTGTACTTCTAGCAAGCCCTAAATCGCTTGCACAAGCACAGTCTTCTCATTCATATTGCTGAAGCTTGTGTATTTAATGAGGATAGTAGAATACAAAGGAACCTGATGTACCTTAGTTACATTTCTCACTTGCAGGAAAAACTAAATGCTATTGATGTGGGGAAGGACATATAATTAATTTCTTCCTGCCTACAATAAAATCCTTCATACAGAACTCTGAACTGTGTGCAAGACAGGTGAGTTTTTCCTTATATGGAGATGCTTTAAATTAGCGGTTATTGCATACTACCTCTAAATATTTCTTTCCAACTTCTACAAGAAATACCATTTAATCATAGAATGGCTTGGGTTGAAAGGGACCTTAAAGATCATCTAATTCCAACTCCCCTGCCATGGCCATACTTTCAGTTGGCTTTCTGAGCTGCAGGTGCACATTGCAGGCTCATGTTTAGCTTGTCATCCACCAACACCCCCAGGTCCTTCTCCTCAGGGCTGTTTTCAGTCCGGGGAGTGATCCATTTCCTGGGAGGGTTCAATCTGTTGTGCATGTTCACATATTGCTTTAAATGCTGCGAGGGGCAACTACTGTGCCTGTACAGCAGTTCAGAAGTTTTCTTGGTATACCATAGGTACTTTACAGTATTCCTGGATGTGAAACATAGCTGTTGATCATAAAATAATGGAATGGATTGGGTTGCAAGGGACTTTAAAGATCATCTAGTTTCAACACCCCTGCCATGAGCAGGGACACCTCCCACTAGGCCAAGTTGCCCAAAGCCCCATCCAACCTGGCCTTGGGCATTTCCAGGGAAAACTCTTGGCAACCTGTTCCAGTGTCTCACCACCCTCTGAGTGAAGAATTTCCACCTAACCTCTAATTTAAATCTCCCCTCTGTTAGTTTAAAACCATTCCCCGTTGCTCTCCATCTTTTTTATATGCCTCTTTTCAGTACTGAAAAGTTGGAAATAAGGTCACCCCTGAGCCTTTTCTTCAGGCTGAAGAGGAACAGCTCTCAGCCTGTCTTCATAGGAGAGGTGCTCCGGCCCTCTGATCAACTTTCTGGCCCTTCTCTGGACCCATTCTAGCACCTTCTTGTGCTGGGGTCCCCAGACCTGGATGCGGGACTCCAAGTGAGGCCTCCCAAGGTCAGAGCAGAGGTGCGCAATCAACTCCTTCTACCCGCTGGCCACTGCTCTTTTGATGCAGCCCAGGCTGCAGTTGACCTTCTGGGCTGCAAGCCCGCACTGCTGACTCGTGTCAAGCTTTTTGTCCACCAGAACCCCCAAGTCCTTCTCTGCAGGGCTTCTCTCAATGAGTTCTTCACCCAGTCTGTCCTCCTGTCTGGGATTGCCTTGATGCAAATGCAGCACCTTTCACTTGGACTTCTTGAACCTCATTAGGTTCACATGGGCCTACGTCTCAAGCTTGTCCAGGTCCCTTTGGATGGTTTCCCTTCCTTCTGTTGTATCATCTGTACCACTCAGTTTGGTGTCATCTGCAAACTTGCTGAGGGAGCACTTGATCCCATTGTTTATGTCATTCATACAGATATTAAATGGTACTGGTCCCAGGACAGACCCCTGAGGGACACCGCTCATCACTGGCCTCCACCTGGACATAGAGCCATTGACCATCATGCTGGAGGTACGACCTTTAATCCAAGTCCTTATCCACTGAATGTTCCACCCATCAAATCCATCTCTCTCCAATTTGATGCATGCTTTTGTTTTTGCTGTTCTGGGGGGAGGATTTGATGGGGGATGTTTATTACAAAGTGAAGTTTATGAACAGCCTTGAGTTGTTATTGTGGTTTCTTGCCCTTTGTGCCTGGCTGCTTTCTTAGTGACTGCCTGAAACATGACCAGTGTGTGCTGTAGCATTGCAAACATTATTTCCCAGGAAAAATAGACAGGGATTAATCAGTGAAGGTATATTACATGATGTTGAAAGTAAGCCTGACGTGACAGTAGATGTATGTGGGATTGCCAGAAACAATGATTGAGGTTAATCTGTTTCTGCCAGAGAATTAATGTGGTGTTTAGTTTGCCTTCCATAAACCTTAGGGTAGAGGAGTATACAAACCTCTGCAGGATGCAAAATTGTCATAAAGGCAATCTTCAGCCTTCTGAAAGCAATCTGAGCACTCTGGCTTGATTTGGCTGTGTGTCCTTAAAAGGAAACAATGAAGAGGAAAGAGCCCTCAAATGAGAGTGTGTTGGTTCCATTTTTCTCTGTGAATAAAGACATTTACTGCTCCTGAGCTGACATGACAACTGACATGAAGGTGGTCTTGTGTGGAGACAGGAGCTGGACTCAATGATCTTTGTGGGTCCTTTCCAACTCAGGATATTCTATGCTTCTATGATCTTTCTCCAGACTTTGCACTAGTGTAATACATTAGTAGGATATCACTGTTCTTTAATTGCATTGTCTAACTGGAATTTCTATATAAAAGCAACTGTACCGTTAATATACTCTTCTAATGAAAAGGTAAAACTCATTTGAAACTTAAAGGTGATATGTGTGCTTATTTTCTATCATATTTCCAGGACTGGATTTCTGCTTTGAGATCTTCCTGTATTTAGTCTGCTAAAGTATACTTAAGTTTTGGATATTTCAAAACTGATGTCTGTGATTTTGGATCTGGTGTTACACAGGATTACTGGCTGTAACAGATGAGTTGCATCAAATAAAGGTTTACTTGCTGGGTTGATGGCTTTCTGAAGGTCAGTTTCCTGTTGGAGGTCTCAGGAGACAACAGGAGAAGGTATTTGGTGGCTTTTGTTTGATCATGCATTAGGTTTCCTAACTAACCCAAATATCCCTTCTCATCACGTAAAAGAATTGTAAGATCAGAAACTGGAACTGAAGATGAAAATGTACCTCCCTGTTACCTGATATTTACCTGAACCTGTCTTCTTTCCCCCCACCCTCCAGCATGTAGGATCCATACAGTAATGCAACACACACCAACACACACACACAACATTCCTAGTTGAAATTGGCAGATTAAATCCAGTATGAGTGTGTACCTCTGATGTCCCAAGGTATTCCCTACCCTCGTATGCACACCATCCGCCCTCTAGTGGCAGGTAGGAGTCATACAATGGTTGAACCCCCTCCTAGGGAGCAGGTTATATGCTTGGAAAAAAAAGTAGAAAGTAAGCTAATGACAATTTACCATTCAATATAGTTATCAGGTTCTTGTTCATCAAAGAATTACCTAGTTAAAAAAAAAAATAAAAAAAATCGAAGCAACCTAGCAAGACCACTCGTTACAATATTTCTGACTACTCTTTTTTTAATCCTTAGATATTAAATGGCCCTCAGTATGAGGATCCATGTCTTACCTGGTGAAAATTAGGGTGGGCAGGTATAGCTGCTGTCCTTTTTGCTGTACTCTGAATGCCATTCTGCCTGCAGTTTGTAGGGAGAGGAGTAAACTGTTCTGACCAGGTTCCCTGCAGGGTGCTTCCTGCATCCTGCATAGCTGTAGTATGATTAGTGCAATGGTATCAAGTGAACCATAGCTTGAAATCGATATGACAAAAAAAGTCTTTAAGCAACAGCAGTTTCTCCCCACCTATCTTTTGCTCAGGATTCTCAGGAACCTCTTGTATGGATTTACAAGAGCACTTAACCACACTCGCACCAGTTCCCCCCAGCAGCTCTCTAGGAGCACACACTTCCCCTGCCCCATGGCTGGGAGTAGAAGACCCCTGCTGGCTGATGCCAGGACCCCACTGGCTCCAGGAGCTGACACCACAGGTCAGGGGCCCCAAGCTCGACACCGGGAGCTGGCACACAGTCCACTCATGCACACACAGGTTTTACCAGTAGCTGGCACGTGGTCCTTGCAGCACATACACACAGGAACTATTATGAAGTATTTTTAAGCAAGAGTAATAAGGCATTCAGGACTGAATTTTTACACCCAGATGTCAGGAACACACAAAATAATGAGCGTGCATGCACACCTGAGAGAAAAAAAAAAAAAAAGAAACACAGCATTTTCACACTACCCCACATCTGTTATCTGTTCAATCACACCCACAATGACTTCAAGCTGCTGAGCAGCTGTACATCCTTGATGTTTGATTTCAGTTCCTGGATGTATATATCACAGCTATCTTTAAGCACTTCTTGCTGGTACCCTGCACAAGAAAGGAAGCAAGCTCCCTTAGTCGTCTTAAGAGCAGCAACAATGCACATAACAGAGTTTCAAGAAGGAATGTTAATGAACATTATATATGCAACAACCTTGCATCTGTTTCAACCAGTAGTCGTTCTGAGGTTTGTGAGACAGGCATTGCTTGGAAGAGTCTCTTTACAGGAACTGTCTGTGGTTTTGTACCACAAGTACCTCAAAAATTGAGCAAATCCACATCTATATCATTTTATAGGATGCTCTCTTTTGCCTTCAGTGTGGCTGTACTGGTGTCGTGCTGTACAACACAACACTTTCAAACTAGTGCATCCTTATTGGAAGCAAAGTACAAGTGTGTACAAAATCATAGAATCACAGAATATCCTGAGTTGGAAGGAACCAATGAGGGTCATCAATTCCAGCTCTTGACTCCACCCAGGGCAACCTAGGGTTTAAACATATATCACAGAGTACTGTTCAAATGCTTCAGGTGCCCCGACAGGCTGAGGGTAGTGACTGCTTCCTTGAGTGTTGGGGGTTAAGCCCAGTAGCAGCTCAGCACCACTCAGCTTACTGAATCACCTCACAATAAGACGAGGGAATAGAATAAGAATGGTAACAGTGCAGGAACTTATAGATTGAGATAAAGATAGTTTATAGGTAAAGCAAAAGCTGCACAGGCAAGCAAAGGAAAACAAGAAATTCCCTCACTACTTCGCATCAACAGGTGGATGTTCACCCACTTTTGGGAAAGCCAGGTTTCATCACAAGTAACAGTTAATTGGGAAAACAAATGCCATCACTCTGAACGTGTGTCATGTCGGTCATGTGTCCGTCCTGTCCCATGTCTTGTCCCATTCTTTACCTCAGCTTTTATTGCTGAATACAACTTTTTATTATTTTTATTTTTTATTTTTTTATTCCTGAGCAGAACTCTGTAAAATATGGAATAACACTTTAGTCAGTTTGGGTCAGCTGTCCCTAGGCTGTGAGACCCCAGCCCGACCAGGAACCCTTCCACTCTGAAGATGTGCAGAATGATTCTGTCATGTTAGCTTTATAATTATGTAAGCAGTCAGAGGCTAGGGGATTATAAAAACATAAATGTATTGATAAGAGATTGTATAAAGAGTGGCACAGAAAATCCTTAGGTTTGCCAGCCCTGTGGAAAACCACGTGGTTCTCAGACTTGTGCAATTCTGAAATAAACAATATCTCAACCTAGTGTGTGGATTGGCTGATTGCACATTGGGTAATGAATCCAAACTTTTTATCAGACAACAGAAACAGCCCCCAGGGTATTCATAGTCCCACAAACAAGACGTCCAGAAACAGTTTTACCATCCACACCTCTGTTTGCTCATGAGCTCTTCCTCATTCCAGAGAGTTAACTAATAAGTGTGTTTGCTCAAGTTTAGCCCAGTACAGCCAGCAAGATGACTCAGGAAGGAGGCAGTATGACATCGACACTCACAAAAGCTTTGTGCAGTCATTTTCAAATTTGGAAAGCTAAGAAACAGGTTTTCACAGAAAAAAATACACAAGAGATGGTCACTATTCTGCAAGTCATAGGCTTCAGTCTGGTGTTCTCAGACCAGCTCTCTTGCTGTTTCCTTCATAATAAGAGACCATCATACTTCCAAAATACTCTTTTCTGCTGCTTAGAATACTTTGCTCCAGTGATATTGGAAAGAGCTCTTACCCTTGGCAGCAAGCCTCATAGCTGCCAAAGCTCTAGTTGTATATAATCTGCATTATAAGAAACAGCTACTAATTTTGCTCAAGTTGCCTTCTGCCACTAAGGAAGATTAGGAGTACTTTCATAGGTGAAGGAAGGGGAAAGGAAAAAAATGCACAAAACTTTGTGGGATATGCCTTTCTGCATGTATCCCAAAACGAAGAGTCAGAATTCATATGCTGGAACTTCAATTACCTTTTAAGAAACTGGGGATCCAGAAGTTGGATGATGAGGTTTTAAGTAGCTGAGGGTACTTACTCCAAAAAAAAGACAGGTCTGGGAAGAGAAAAAACATGCATTTTCTTCATGAACAGAATACCATGTTGAAATTGGGAATCGTAATACTTTCCAGAAATCTTCTGGTAATGATTTGATCCCAAGTCTTGAGAAATGATAGGATCCTGAGACAGTAAGTCAACCTCAAGAACTACAGGAGAGAATGTGAATGTTACCACCTGTCATTAAAAAGCAAACGCCCCAAGTGATGTGGTGGCAGCAGCAGCAAGAGGAGAGGACGCACAAGCAGGCTGGACTGTCTGTCAAACTCAAGTGCAGAAGAAAGGGCAGAGTTGGAACCTGTAAAGACAGTGTCATAGAGGACAGATGACGTAATAAGGGAGGGGATGAGTTGAAAACAGTCAAGGAAGTGGAGAGGGTCAAGAAAGGAGTTATTTCATGCAGTAGAAAGAAATAGCCAACAGAACAGAAAGCAATGTTTCCATTTTGGAAAGAACCTTTTAGCAAAGCAGTGCTCCCCAGCCCAAAATTTGGCCATCATCCTGCAAAATAGTATTTTATTTTTCAGATTTTCTCACCTCCTTAGGCATAATGTACTGATTCTTCACTGGTTTTCATTCCTGCAAAGAGTCATTTTTAAACATGGAGAATATCAGGACTCCAAGCACATAATAACGAACATATGATTTCAGACAGCTTTATTAATTTAATAAAAAGCTTCACTAACTGTAATCAGAGAGAAAGAATGGCAGCGTCTCTCCCTCTGTCCTCGTGTTCTCTACCCAGTTATTGCAGAGACCCGATTTACACACAGTTTCAAAGAAAGGAAAGAGGTAAGGAAAAAACATTATAACATTAACAAAGTCAAGTGTGCTTTCTTGGGAAGGATGGAATCCAGAATATCACTTAGATGTTAATGAGAAGGAAGTACCCATTCCTGGAAGGGATGGACTCGATAAGCATCTTGTTAACTGCCACAATTGACACCCTGGTTAGACATGTAGGAGTGTCACACCCAGTATTATTAGCTCAGAAAACAGAAATAATCAAACTGCTAGGTTTTGGTTGAAAGCAATGTTCTTTTTGCTAGGTAAACTTCTTCATCAGACCTTGACATATTGGTGTTTTTTTGTTGTTGTTGTTTTTTGTTTTGTTTTCCCACAACAGGGACTCCATTTTTAGGACACATTTCAATTCTGAAATTTTCATTTAGAAGCCAGTCTGGAGTTTTTGTGTCGCAGCCACTGCAGAGCCTGCAGGGTGTTAAGCAAGGTGCAGAGTGCGGCCCCCT
Organism: Oxyura jamaicensis; assembly: GCF_011077185.1. Taxonomy (NCBI): domain Eukaryota; kingdom Metazoa; phylum Chordata; class Aves; order Anseriformes; family Anatidae; genus Oxyura; species Oxyura jamaicensis. The sequence goes on along the minus strand of NW_023311276.1, from coordinate 262,838 downwards.
CCTGCAGCCACCACAGCCCACACCAGGCTGCTGGGGGCCTACCCAGTGCCTGGGGTCCTGGGGTCTGCCCAGACTGGGGGACGCTGCTGCTGCTTTCCCCTTTGCAGATTCAGCCAGTAGCAAATCTGAGCATGTATCCCAGAGACACTGTCCCAGAGGGGGAAGTGAGATTAATATGTATATATCCCATTAATATAAGTACTCTAGCAGTAACCCTTGGTGAGCAAGCTAGGAGGAGCAATCCCCCTTGCACCCAGTGCTGCAATAAACATACCTGCTTTATAACTCTCCTCGGGTTGTAAAGTTTGGTTTCCGCACCTCACAGCTGATACAACAGAAGCAAGGGAAACCATCCAAAGGGACCTGGGAAAAAGCTTGAGAAGTGGCCCCTCATAAACATAATGAGGTTCAACAAGTCTAAATGCAAGGTGCTGCACCAGGGCAATCCCAGACATGAGGACAGACTGGGAGAAGAACTCATTGAGAGCAGCCCTGCAGAGAAGGACTTGGGGGTTCTGGTGGATGAAAAGCTTGACATGAGCCAGCAGTTTGTGCTTGCAGCCCAGAAGGTCAACTGCATCCTGGGCTGCATCAACAGAAGAATGGGCAGCAGGTGGAGGGAGGGGATTGTCCCCCTCTGCTCTGACCTTGGGAGGCCACATAGAATCATTAAGGTTGGAAAAATACAAACTTGAAGTACTGCATCCATATCTGGCAACACCAGCACAAGAAGGATATTGATCTATTAGAGCGGGTCCAGAAGAGGGCCACGAAGATGATCAAGGGGCTGGAGTATGGGGCTTCTTCTCCTATGAAGACAGGCTGAGAGAGCAGGGGTTGTTCAGCCTGGAGAAGAGAAGGCTCTAGGGAGACCTCACTGCAGCCTTTCAATACTGAAAGGGGACTTATGAATTAATGGAGAGCAACTTTGTACATGGACAGATAATGATAGTACACGGGGGGATGGTTTAGATTAGGGGGAAGATTTAGATTAGATATTAGGAGGAAAATCTTCATTCAGAGGGTGGTGATGTACTGGGACAGGTTGCACAGCGAAGTGGATGCCCCATCCCTGGAGGTATTCAGGACCAGGTTGGACAAGGCCCTGAGCAATGTGATCTAATGGGTGGCATCCCTGCCCATAGCAGGTGGGTTGGAACTAGATGATCTTTAAGCTTCCTTCGAACCCAAGGCATTCTGTGTTGCCTCAAGTACCTGGCATGGCTCCTCTGTCCACCTGGAACCCCTCCCTAGACTCCAGGCCCCTTACCTACTTCAAGGGTCACCCATTGACTAGCTGATCCAGCTTGACGCTCACTGCAAATGCACACACTTACACACTCATCCCTCATGCATACCACAGTCACAAGTGTCCCTGGGCATAGCAGCATGGACCCACTTGATACCCTGGCCTGACACCCCAACCCAGACTTGAGGCCCCCATTACTCACTGGCTTGTCCAACTTAAAGTTTGCAGGTGAATGCACATGTACACCCCATGCAGGCCAGCTTGGTGAAGATGCAGACACTCAGACTCCCAGTAGCCAGCATCAGGCTGTGACCTATGGCCCTGATCCAGCTGCTGGTGCAGAGCCTGCACTCACCTCACTCACACCAGTTGCCCCCAGCAGCTCTTTGGGAGCACAGAACGCTCACACCCCATGGCTGAGCATCGAAGACCCCCCCACTCACTCCAGTAGCTGATGCCAGGACCCCACTGGACCCAGTAGGTGGCACCACAGGCCAGGTGCCCACTCCTCCAGTCTCACTGGCACCCAGTCCATTCACACAAACACATACACAAACATACATGAGTTTAAAATAATAATAATAATGAAAGAAGTAGATAGGACAGACAGCAGTGATCAGATGCAAACCAGACAAGTGTACATCCCATTTTACCTGTGAACCACCATTTTACACTTTTTCTGCCTACCCCCTATTTGTTCCTCCTCTGTTTTCACCTTGCACTTCCCACATGGGTTTGCAGAGCTCTGCAGTTTCCTGTATCCCTCAGAGTCCAGGGTCCCCCTGGTTTAAATTCTTATCTGTTGCAAAGTCCATGTTGATCCTCCTAGAAGTATTTTGATAGCTCATCAACTAGTGTGACTGGGAGGTTTTTTCTTGTCATTGTCTCCATGTTTGTTTTGTCAGGTCTGTGCCTTAGCATTTTGCATATTGTTCCCCTTCCTTTTCTTATCAGCCCGATCCAGAAATCCTCACTCAGAAAACATTGCTTGAATCAATATTCCCACATCCTGTCTCTTATTTATTCCAGCTGTCCAGGTTTGTTTCTGGTCTATTTGTTTATCCTAACTTAGAAGTCCTTGATCAAGATAACCCTGCTGGAATAAACCTCCCACATTCTCATATGCCCTTACCAATTAGTGTACTGACCAGACTTGGTTCCAGTCACTGCCTCCCTTTCTTTTTATCACTTGTTGCCTTGTAAAAGGTTCTTGACCAGGTAGGTGCCCTTAAAGGAGAAGGCACTCTCATACATACATCTCCCCAGTATAGGTCCTGATGACCCCAGAACAGAAGGCAGGGCTGAGGGTCAGAAATACAGCATTAAATATGTGCAGATAACAGGACACCATCTCTCTCTTGACCTTAATGTCCTTCTCCCTCAGAGGCTGCTGCTTCTTCTTGCTTAGGTTCAGAAACAGTTGTTGAAAAAAAGCAAATACATTTTTAAATGCCCATTGTCTTGGAGCAGTGCTCAGCAAGCAAAACACCATTTGCCAATTAGAATACAATCTATTACAAAAGTCTGGTGGTAAATATGACTTTTAGCAAGATAATCCATAGGGTTACATTATAGATGTAGGATCCACAGAATGTTGGCATTTTTTTTCCTCTAGACATTGCACCAACCTTGCTAGTTAAGGGACTGCGTGTTGTACTGGGTCTGGCTGGGATGTTAACTTTCCCTGCAGCAGCCCATACAGTGCTGCGTTCTGCACTTCTAGCTAGAACAGCAGTGGTATCACACTGGTGTTGTGTCTGCTGCTGAGCAGTGCCGGCACAGCATCAGGGCTCTCTCTAATCCTCCTAAGGGGTCGGCAAAAAAGTGAGAAAGAAACATCACCAGGGCAGCTGACCTAAACCAACCAAAGGGATATTCCATACCATATGATGTCACACTCAGCAATAAAAGGTGGAAAAAGGAAGAAGAGGGGAGGGGTGGGCTCTTGTTGCGAAAACATCTGTCCTCCTCCCGAACACCGGCTACGTCCATTGAGGCCCTGCTTCAAGGATGTGGTCAAGCATCACTCATTTGTGGAAAGTAGAGAGTAATTTCTTTCCTCTGCATCACTTCCACACAGCCTTTACTTGTTTTGTTTTGTTATTGCCTTTCCCCCTCCCTTTTCCCCTTTCCCTTTTTTCCCTTTAGTTGAATTGTTTAATTAATAATAATATTTCCTTAATATTTTTTTTTCTCTTTAATTAAATTATCCTTATCCTTATCTCAACCCATGAATTGTTCTTTCCTTTACTTCTTCCCCTCCTCATCTGAGGAGGGGGAGTGAGAGAGCGGTTGTGGTGGTCAGCTGCCTAGCACGGTAGTAACGCACATGTCCCACATGATGCTTTGAAATAACTTGGAAAACTTATTATGCAACATGGTTGCATGAACCACAGAACAGAGGCAAAAATCCTTTAATGGATTAGTCATGTTTTTAAATTAGGGAAGAGGGGGTCCAAGAAAGCTGGTTAATATTTAAAGATCACCTCCTCTGAGCTCAAGACCTGTCCATCGCAACAGAGAAGTCAGGAAAAATGCTGGGAGGCCTTCATGGATGAACAAGGAGCTCCTGTCCAAACTGAAACAGAAAAAGGAAGCATGCAGAAGAGGAATACAGAGACACTGTCTGAGCATCCAGGAAAAAACGTGGGCCCATTGCTGAATAAGACTGGGTCCTGATTACAGAGGAAAGGGAAAAGGCCTAGGTACTGAATGCCTTTTTGCCTCAGTCCTTACCATCAAGACTGGCCTTCAGGAATCCTGGGTGCAAGAGACACAGCACTGTCTGTGGTGTAAAGAATTTTAATTCTAAATGAATTCTAAAAGAATTAGAATTAGATGATGAATTAGAAGAATTAAAGCATTTCAGAATGAATGACTAGCTGAGTGGATGAGGGGAGAGCAGTGGATATTTTCTACCTTGACTTCAGCAAGGCTTTTGACAGTCTCCCATAACATCCTCATACACAAGCTCAGGAAGTGTGGGATGGATGAGTGAACAGTGAGGTAGATTGAGAACTGGATGGATGGCAGAGCTCAGAGGGCTGTGATCAGCAGTGCAGCCTTGTTGGAGACCTGTAGCTGGCAGTTTCCCCCAGAGGTCAGACCTGGGTCCAGTCCTGTTCAATTTACTCATCAGCAACCTGGACAATGGAACAGAGGGCACCCCTGGCAAGTTTGCTGATGACACGAAGCTGGGAGGAGTGGCTAATACCCCAGAGGGCTGTGCTGCCTTTCAGAGGGACCTCGACAGGCTGGAGGGTTGTGCGGTGACATACCTCATGAGTTTCAAGAAAGACAAATGCAGGGTCCTGCACCTAGAATGGAGTAACCCCATGCACCAGTACAGGCCAGGGGTTGACCTGCTGGAAAGCAGCCCTGTGGAAAAGGATCTGGCAGTTCTGGTGAACAGCAGGCTGACCCTTGTGGGTAATGTACCCTTGTGGCCAAGAGGGCTGATGGTATCCTGGGCTGCATTCAGAAGTGTTGCCAGCAGATCAAGGGAGGTGATCCTCCCACTCTACTTAGCCCTGATGAGGCCTCACCTGGAGTATTGTGTCCAGTTCTGGGCTCCCCAGTACAAGAGGGACATGGAACTACTGGAGCAAGTCTAGCAGAGGACTGCAAAGATGACGAGGAGACTGAAGCATCTCTCATACAAGGAGAGGCTCAGAGAGCTGGGCCTGTTTAGCCTGGAGAAGAGAAGGTTGAGAGGAATCTTATCAATGTGTACAAATATCTGAAGGGAGAGTATCAAGAGGATGGGGCCAGATTGTTTTCAGTGGTGCCCAGTGACAGGATGACAGGACAGGCCACTGTGTTTTAAAGCGCCTTAAATGGGGACACTAAGTTCATTGTGACAGTAATGTTCATAATATGGGGACTGTCTTATAAACGCATTTTGTTACTAAATATCATCATAAAATCATAGAAACATAGAACGGTTTGGATTGGAAGATCACCTATTTCCAACCCCCCTGCCAATGGGCAGGGACACCTCCCACTAGACCAGGTTGCCCAAAGCCCCATCCAACCTGGCCCTGAAGACTTCCAGAGATGGGGCATCCACAGCTTCTCTGGGTAGCCAGTTCCAGTGCCTCACCAGCCTCAGTGTAAAGAACTTCATCCTAATGTCTAATTTAAACCTAACATTTTTTAGTTTAAAACCATTCCCCCTTATCCTATCACTAGACTCCCTGACAAAGTGTCCCTCCCTAGCTTTCCCGTAGGCCCCCTTAGGTACTAGGAAGGCGCTATAAGGTCTCCCCAGAGCCTTCTCTTCTCCACTCTGGACAACCCCAACTCCTTCAGCCTGTCTTCATAGGAGAGGTGCTCCATCCATCCCCTTGATCATCTTTGTGGCCCTCTTCTGGACTCATTCTAATAGCCCCATGTCCTTCTTGTACTGGGGCCCCAGAGCTGAACGCAGTACTCTAGGTGGGGTCTTATGAGATAATGATAATTCAGCAAGAGCAGGAACAGTGGTCCACTTCTTACTCACATTTAGTACCTTAATAGAATCATAGAATATCCTGAGTTGGAAGGGACCCATAAGAATCATTGAGTCCAACTCCTGGCTCCACACAGGTCTACCCAAAAATTCAGACCATATGACTAAGAGCACAGTCCAAACACTTCTTAAACTCCAGCTTGGTACTGTGACCACGTCCCTGGGGAGCCTGTTCCAGTGCACAACAACCCTCTCAGTGAAGAACCTCTTCCTGATGTCCAACCTGAACCTCCCGTCGCAGCTTGACACCATTCCCGCAGGTCCTATCACTGGTCACTAAAGAGAATAGATGGGCGCCTGCCCCTCCACTGCCCGTGAGGAAGCTGTAGACTGTGATGAGGTCTCCCCCCAGCCACCTCTTTTCCAGGCTGAACAGGCCAAGTGACCTCAGCCGCTCCTCATACATCTTCCCCTCTAGGTCCTTCACCATCCTTGTAGTCCTTCTCTGGACACTCTCCAAAAGTTTAAGGTGCAGTTTGGGCTGGCTATCCTGGCCATTAGTAACTGTGATGGAAACTCAGCTACCACAGACTAGAGCAACAGAGGGCTCTACCCCAGCCTGCAGAACCAGAGATTAGCACCAGAGATAGCACCAGAGATACCAAAGCAAGGCAACAGAAGGGTAATCCTTGCAAGTCCAGCCAAGACTACACAGGGTTATCCTGGCAACTGCAGCAACGCTGATCATGCACTCCCTTCCAGAGAAGTGGGACTGTAAGACCAGGCAAATATACACCTATAATACCCTTAAAAGGTACTTAGCAGCAGTACTAAGTCTTCTGCTCCATGAGTGCATCTCTCCCAGGAGATGAAACAAATGGCTGAGAAGTGTTGTGCAAAAAGAGAAGGTGATGCAATTCTTTCTGGTTCTTTAAGCAGGAGAATGTCAGGTTATGGGATAAAAGCTCATCTGCCCAGTCACAAAGGAACACAGAAGCATGATGACAGGTGGTCGTCCCCTGCAAAACACACTCTGATGTCGCTACCCCCAGCCCCACCATCACTTTGACTTTACAGCTGCAATCTGTTTGCTTTATTCTGGTAAAAGGAAACACGTGAAGAGGGAGGGGAGGTTTCAGCTGGTCAGGACACGCAGGTCTCTGGGAAGGCCCAGATACCTGGGTCCTCAGAGAGCAGAGGCTGGGGAAGTGGAGTTTTCTGGAGGAGCTGCCAGGCCCAGCAGTCCTCGGGCGGTGGCAAAGAGGTTGAGGGGTGCAGCACCATCGGTGATGAGGGTTGACTGGAGTCCCAGGCCCTGCAGCAGCTTCACCTGGAGGTGGGCACAGCGCTGGTCATCCCTCCCAGCACAAAATAACCCTGGCAGACCATACCCTCTCCAGCAAGTCCAAGCAGGCACTGCCTCCTAGAAGCGCTGTCCTCCTTGAGTTGCTTCCCCACTCAGACCTGCCCCATGGAGACCCCGCCCCATGGAGACCCCCACCCCATGGAGACCCCACCCCCTACCAACAGCCTGCCCCCATAGGCTTAACACCCACAAAGCCCCACTTGCTCCCCTGAGATCCAACCCCCCCCAAGCCAGAGACCAGCCTCTGTGGCCTCCACCCTTCCAAGAGGCCACGCCTGATGCCACGCCTCCCACAAAATGGCCACCACAGCAGACCCCACCCCCTCTTAAGCCCCATTTTAAGCCACACCCCATCTTAAGCCATGCCCCCCTCTTAGGCCACACTCCACCCACCTGCAGCTCAGGCCCAGCTCGGGCGATGTCCCGAATGGTGTCGGGGCCCAGGGCCCTGGCCACCTCCCGCACCCGTGAGGCCTCCACATCCGCCAGTGCCTGGGCCCGTGCCGCCTCTACCTCTGCCCGGGCCCGCTGCGCCTGCACCTCCTGCGCTTGCACCCGCTCCAGCCGCTTCAGCTCCGCCTCCTGGGGGTGGAGAATGCATCGGGCCCACCCCTTTAGCTGGCAGACACACCCACCCACTACAGGCCCCTCCCACACAGCCCACAGGTATGCTGCTCATAAGTTATATGCCCCCTCATAGGGGCGGGGCTAGAATGGGACACGCCCCCTAGGACAGCCCCATCCTCTCATCCCAGCTCCTCCCCAACCCCAGGCCACATGAGGCACCATTAGCCCCATCCCTCCCACCAGGCCCCACCCCTCCATCAGGCATCGCCCCATCAGGCCCCGCCCCTCCCACCAGGCCCCACCCCCAACTCACCGTCTCTATGGCGACAGCCTCAGCCTTGAGCTTGGCCTGCAGGATGGCAGCTTCGCCCTCGATGCGGGCAGCCTCTGCCCGGGCCTGAGCCTCCGCCCGTGCCACCCCTGCGCTCTCCACCGCTGCGCTGTGGGGCTGTGTCACACACCATGCCCACCATGGGCCACACCCCCTCCCACCACGCCTTCCATCCCCAGCCCCACACCTCCGCCCCAGTGCCCTCAGGGAAGATGGAGGACCACAGTTCATACTGGGAAAGCCGCAGAGCCTCAGCGCACCTTGGGGAGATGGAAGGCCCCAGTACACCCAAACCCACTGAGGATGACCTCAATGCATGCTGGGAAGAGGTAAGACCCCAGTGCCTGTGGGCAAGCAGAAGCCCTCAGAGCCCCTAGGGCAGTGCATAATGAGGAGATGGTTGACCTGAGAGCCTCAAGCTCCAGCAGTTCTCTGCGTGCCCGTTCAGCCTCAGCCTGGTCAAGGAGGCGCTGTCGTTCCAGGCGTCCTCGGGCCTCCTGCGCTAGGCGCTCTGCCTCGTGCCTATTGACAGAGACCAAGGGATGCGAGATGCATGGGACACTGGGGACAGGGTGGGACGCAGGCTACGCTGGAGATATGGGGGAAACTGGGGGTGTGGGGAGGCAATGAGGATATGGGGGATGTTGGGAACACGGGGAAACAGGGCATGCTGAGGGTATGTGGCATGTAGGGGGTGTGGAAAGACATGGAAGGAAGTTTTGGGACATGGGGGATATGGAGGACATTTGAGGACATGAGGGATGTGGGAGAGACAGTCAGGGATATGGCAACACAGGGCATATGGAGAGCCAAAAGTAAACATTTGCAGACATGGAGGGACTTCTGGAGAATCAAGGGAGACCTGTCATTGGCCTCCTGGGAGTTAGTGGTAATCCTAACAGCAAACTGGGAGGTGCACTGGAGAAACACAGGGGACATAAGGAGGACTTGGTGGGATATGAGGTGACATGGGGAAACATGGGGGACCTAGCAGCAGCCTCCTGGGAGTTGGTAGCAATCTCGATAGCCAGCTGGACACTGCGCTGCAGGGCATCGCGGGTGCGCTGATCCACAGGCTCCACACTCTGGATGTCGACACTTGTCACCACCAGCCCATTGGGGGCAAAGCGGAGCTGCTCCCGCAAACGCCCACTCTCATCGAAGCCAAACACAGCTGAGCAGATGAGACGATTTGAGTTCTGGGGACATTGGAGACATCAGCGTCACTTAGGGATGTTGAGGCTGTTGGGGCAGTGGGGACACTGGGGAACATACAGGGCTTCATCAATGCCAAACAGAGCCAAGCAGAACAGCCTGTTTGAGTTCTTGGGGCATTGGGAAATTCCTGATGTCCCCAAAGACTTTTGGGCACATCAGAGGCTCAGGGGGACATTGGAGACCCAGGGTAATATGCAGGAGCCACAAGGTTATGCTGAGTGACACAGAAGGGGCACATGCAAAGTTGGGGGGGAGGATGTTGAATCTGAGTGGACCACGGTCACACATGCAACATAGGAAGACGTGTGGGCACAGGTAACACAGGATGGTGCACCAATGACCCAGAGTAACATGATAGGAGAAGGGGGCGAAGGCACTGGTGATGTAGGTGAAAGTGGGGATACTTGGGCTCGACCAAGGGGAAACACACATGACCAACAAGACCTTGTGGAAGTCATCAAAAGTGACGGCAGCAACAGCGCCACGCACACGGGAGGCCAGGGCCTTGCAGGCATCACCCACAAAATCAGGGACACTGAAGAGGCGCCCCAGATCTTTTGGTTCTTCTGGTACCTCGAAGTGCCTGCAAGGAAAGTGTCCTCAGGTCTCTCCCACCCCAGAGTGCTCCCACCCTGGTCCTGACCCTGGCCTGATCCCACTCCCACTGCCATAACCCACCTCTGTCCCAGAACCACCAACCAAAGGCCAAAGCATCAGGCTCCACTCAGCTGCCAAGCTGCACCTCCTGGCTCTAGCACGTGCTCCCTAATTAAAGTCTCTGTCCCCAGTGATGACCCAGGATCTGTTCTGTCCCCATATTGTTGTCAGTGCCTCCACCACATCCCGCCCCACCTCCTCCTTGTCCTCCTAGACCAGTCTTGCCCAAGCAGCATCACTGCCCGCTAACCCTGACCCCACCCACAGCCTAACCATGGCCCCACAGCCCAAGTCCTGACCCCACAGGGCTCAAGGCCCTATCCCTAGCGTCCAAGACTATCCCAAATCTAACCCCGCCCCCAGCCCTAGCCACGTCCCCAAGGCTCACGCCTTTACCATTTACCTGAGATGGTTCCAGGCCCCCACCCTCATCACCCGTCCCCATGGCTCACCGACATAAGCCTCACCCACCAGTTGTAGGCCAGCTGGAGCTGGAGGCGGGCATGGTCAGCAGTCTCAATGGTCACAATGTCGGCACAGAAGTCGGGGCCAAGGCGGAGGCAGAGGCTGCGGCGGGCATGGGGCCGCTTGGGGCGGCCTGCTGAGAGGGACAGGACCGTCAGCTGCTCCCCAGGACCCAGCACCACCAGCTCAGGGCCCAGCACCACCCTGTAACACAGCAAGAACACGCCAAAGATAAGCCATGACACACAAGTCCCAGCACTGTCACATGCACCACAGAGACCAATACCACCCTGCCACATCAAGGACATGCTGTGACACATGGATGAAAGCACAGTCACACTGGAGCCCAACACTACCTTGTGTTATAACAAGGACATGGAAAGGATATGGGTCACGTGCTAAGGTGCAAGACGGGGACACACCAAGGACTTATCATAGAACCACAGAATCCCAGACTGGTTGATGTTGGAAGGCAACTCTGGAGGTCATCTGGTGCAAGCCTCCTGCTCAAACAGGGCCACCTAGAGCCAGTTGCCCAGGACCATATCCAGATAGCTTTCAAATATCTCCAAGGCGGGAGACTTCACAACCTCTCTAGGCAGCCTGTGCCAGTGCTCAGTCACCCTCATAGTGAAAAAGCATTTTCTGAGGCTCAGAGGGAACCTCTTATGATTCAGTTTGATCCCATTGTCTCTTGTCCTGGCACCGGGGACCAGTGAAAATAGCCTGGCTCCATCTTCTTTGACCACCCCTGCACTCAGGTATTTATCTACATTAATAAGATCCTCCACTGAGCCTTCTCTTCTCAAAGTTCAGAAGTCCAGCTCCCCCAGCCTTTCCTCCAGGCGACGTGCTCCAGGCCCTTTATCATTTCTGTAGCCCTTCATTGGACTCTCTCTGCAGGATGGGCAGGTCTCTATTGTAATGGGGAGCCCAGATGCAGTGCTCCAGGTGTGGCTTCACCAGTGCTGAGCAGAGAGGTGCATCACCTCAACCTGCTGGCAACACTTTGCCTAATGCAACCACTAGCTGTCACTGTGGCAAGGGCACATTTCTGGCTTATATTGGACTTAGTGTCCACCAGGACCAAATTTTGCAGAACATTTTCAGCAAAGTTGCTCTGCAGCTGGGCAGCCCCAGCATAAATGTTGTGTGGGGCTGTCCCTCCCCAGGTTCAGGACTTTGTACTTGGCTGTGTTGAACTCCATGAGGTTTCTGCCTGTCCAGTTCTCCAGCCTATCCAGGTCCAGGCCCTCCTGTGTTACAGCAGCGGGACCCTCTGGCATCTCAGCCACTGCCCCCAGCTTTGTATCAATCACAGTCTGGCTGAGGATCCACTCTGCCCCCACTGTCCAGGAGACATCATTACTGGAGATGTCAAATATGACTGGAGTGAGTACTGATCCTTGGGGTACACCACCAGTTACCAGCCTCCAACCAGACCCCATGCCACTGGTCACCACCCTCTGGGCTCAGCTGCTGAGCCACTCTTCAGTCCACCCTGTTCTGTGCTCATCCAGCCTAGGCTGCAGCAGCTTGCCAGTGAGGATCTTATGGGGGACTGTGTCAAAGGCCTTCTTGAAGCCCAGGTAGACTATATCCACCAGTCTCCCCTTATCTACCTGGCCAGTCATTTCATCACAGAATGCTATCAACCATGTTCATCCAGCATGACTTCCCCTTGGTAAATCCACGCTGACTCCTGCTCCCGATTATTTTCTTGTCCTTCCTGTGCCTGGAGATGGTTGCCAGGATTAGCTGCTCCATCACCTTCCAAGGGATTGAGGTGAGGCTGATGGGCCTGTAGTTCCCTGGCTCTTCCTTTTTGCCCTTGAAGAAAAGAGTAGCACTTGCTTTCCTCCATTCCTTGGGCAGCTCTCCCAGTTGTCATGATTGTTCAAAGATCAACAAGCATGGCGTTGCAATGACATCAGCCAGCTACTTCAGCACTTGTTTACCATGCAGATCTCCCGACATTCCTGCTCTTGGGATGGACTGCTCCTGAGCTTGGAGGAGGTAAGCTTTCAGAATCCCATAGGACTCTTCCAAGCAGGTCTCGGAGAAGCTATAGTCTCCTAAAGTCCAGGCTTGTGATCTTGCTTTTTGCCTTGCTTCCTCCCCTCAGGAGCCTGAACTCCACCATCTCATGGTTACTGCAACCATGGCTGCCTTTGATGTTCATATCCACATATCCTGCAACTGACCACAGATCTCTGATTCCTTTTGTTGATACCCCATGCTGCATGCACTAGGATACAGACCCTTCAGAAGAGGCTCCCCAATGTGCTCATTTCCCAGAAAATGTATGTTTTCTTTCTCCATAATCACATCTTATAGGCACATACATGCTTACAGACAAACACTCATGGTGATTCTGCTTCACACCCCCTCCCCATCAGAAGGATCAAGGAGACCGCTGCCACCTGGGCCTCACACCCCCGATTATCACCCACAGAGTTCTCTAGTCACATCTGATACTCTCCAGGTTGCTCCTTGCAGTATCATTGGTGCCCGCATAAAAGCTCAGCAGGGGAGTAATAGCCAGAGGGTTGGACTAGCTTTGGCAGTCCTTCCACAACATCCTGGATCCAGGCCCCCAGCAGGCAGCACAAGAGGCCAGGGTGACCAACGGGTGCCTCCATCCCCTGAAACAGACAGACATCCACCAGTATCACTCACCAATTCCTCCCATTGCTCCTACATGGCCCAGGGTCAGTCTGCCCAGTTTTCATTTGAAAACACACCCAGCTCCTGACTCCTCAGCTTTGAGGGCAGCAAACTTATTACGCAGCTGCAAGTCTTCAGGGGGAGCAGGACCACTCCTCTTGGCATCAGAAATCTCCAGCTTCCAGCCTTTGCCTTCCTCAGAGTTCATAGAATCATAGAATATCCCGAGTTGGAAGGGACCCATAAGGATCATCAAGTCCAACTCCTTGCACCGCACAGGTCTACCCAAAAGTTTAGACCATGTGACTTAGTGCACAGTCCAATCTCTTCTTAAATTCAGACAGGCTTGGTGCAGTGACCACTTCACTGGGAAACTGTTCCAGTGTGCAACCACCCTCTCGGTGAAGAACCTCCTCCTGATGTCTAGTCTAAACTTCCCCTGCCTCAGCTTAACCCCATTCCCACGGGTCCTATCACTGGTGTTTATGGAGAAAAGGTCTCCTGCCTCTCCACTCCCCCTTGCAAGGAAGCTGTAGACCGCAATGAGGTCTCCCCTCAGGCTCCTCTTCTCCAGGCTGAACAGGCCCAGTGACCTCAGCCGCTCTTCATACATCATCCCCTCCAGGCCCTTCACCATCTTCGTCGCCCTCCTCTGGACACTCTCCAACAGCTAAATGTCCTTTTTGTACTGTGGTGCCCCGACCTGCACACAGTACTCAAGGTGAGGCCGAAGCAGTGCAGAGTAGAGCGGGATGATCACTTCCCTCAACCAACTAGCAATGCCACGCTTGATGCACCCCAGGATACGGTTGGCCCTCCTGGCTGCCAGGGCACACTGCTGGCTCATATTCAACTTGCTGTCAAGCACGATCCCCAGTTTGCACATACCACTCTGCTAGGAACAGGCTCTGTCTAGCTCACATGCCAAGGACATGCCATGACATGGAGGTCCCTGCTCCTGCTCCCCAGGCCCCAGCACCACCAACTCAGAGCTCAGCACCAGCCTGCAGGGTCACATGCCACAGATATGCCAAGGTATGGATCATACCCAAGCACATGCTGCAGACACACCAAACACATGCTAGGATACATGGGTCCCCACACTGTCACCCAGTCCTCAGGGCCCAGACCACCATTTTGGAGCCTAGAACCACCCAGCGACCTGCCAGAGACATAGGTGAGTCGTCTAGACACATGAAGGACATGCCATGCCATGTGTCCCAGCATTATCACCTGCTCCCTAGGCCCCAGTACCACCAGTTTGGAGCCTAGTACCACCTTGTATCTACCTACATTCACCAACTTTAGGCTATGGACACTGGCCACATGCCAAGGACATGAAATGACAGGTAGGTTCCTGCACCACCACCTGCTCCCTGGGGCTCAGCACCACCAGAATGGGGCCTAACACTATCCTGGGCCAGTACATGCTGATGACACACCAAGGACATGAGTTACATGCCAAGGACATGCCAAGAAGATGCAATGACATGCAGGTCCCTGCAATATCAGCTGCTCCTTAGGGCTCATCACCACCAGCTCAAGGCCCAGCACCAGCCTATGGGATCATACACCAAGGACATGAGTTACATGACAGAGACATGCAGAGGACACGTTATGAATCCATACACTGTCACCTGGTCCCCAGGGCCCTGCATGGCCAACTCAAAACACAGCATGACTTCACAGCCTGTCAAGGACATGCAAAACGTCACATGCCAAAGCATATTGGGTCTGGCTGGGATGGAGTTAATTTTCTTCATAGCAGCTCATATGGCGCTGTGGTTTGGGTTTGTGACCAAAACAGTGTTTATAACACACCAAGGTTTCAGCTGCTGCCGAACTGCACAGTACCAAGGCCTTCTCTGCTTCTCTGGCTGCCCTGCAAGCAAGGAGGCTCGGGGTGAGCAAGAAGCTGGGAGGAGACACAGCCAAAACAGCAGATCCCAACTGGCCAAAAGGCTATTCCAAACCATATGACATCATAAAAGTTTGTATTTTTAAAAAGATGGGAGAAAGGAGGAAGAAGAGGGACATTTGGAATGATGGCATCTGTCTTCCCAAGTAACCAGTACACCTGATGAGCCCTACTCATCACGAGCCCTGGGAATGGCTGAACATCACCTGCTGATGGCAAGTAGTGAATAACTCGTTGTTAGATTTTTCTTGCTTGCACATAGAGCTTTTACTTTACCAACTAAACTTTATCTCAACCTGAGACTTTTCTCACCTTTACCTTTCCAATTCTCTCCCCCATCCCACTGGGGGGAGTGAGCAAGCAGCTGCGTGGTGCCAAGTGCCAAGCAGCCTACGAGGGTTAAACCCACAACACAAGGACATGCCAAGGACATGCCAAGGACACACGAGTCCCCACACCATCACCTGCTCCCTGGGGCTTGGCACCACCAACACTGGGCCCTGCATCAGTCAGGGCCCAGTGTTGCTGGGGCCACGTACCACAGACGTGCCAAGGACATCAGTTACATGTCCAGGACACACCAAAGATGTGCAGGTCCCAGTAACATCATGTAAACCCAGCACCATCCTCTGCATCACCTCTGTGCCCAAATCCTCCTCCTGCATCCCCCCCCACCATATCTACCACGTCCCTTTCCCGCCATGCCCAGAACCACAGGTGCTCACCGTGCCCGCCGCTCCCGGTAGTCGTAGACCTGCACAGCAGCATTGTGGGGCACCTGGTAGGTGACGGCACGGGTGCGGTCACGGTGTTGGACCTCAGCATCCAGGCTTGAGGAGGAGGGGACCCCAGCATCCAGGCCAGTGCGGTCTCCACGAGCTTCGGCCAGCAGTGCCTCCACCCCGGGGGGCAGCTCCTTCTCCCACAGCTCCTCGGCCTCCGTCAACATGTAGGTCTGGCCCGTCACCACCCGCACCTGCATTCACACCCACTTCATGGTGCTGCTGGGCTGGGATGGCTGCTGGGGGCATTGGGAAGGGATTTGGGGGGGCACTGGGAGCATTTGGAGGGTGTATGAAGGCATTAGGGGGGTACTGGGAGCATTGGGAGTTTGAGGGCACTGGAATGGGTATAAGGGACACTGGGAGCACTAGGATGGTGTGGAAGGGCACTGGAAGCAGATACATGGGATACTGGGAGCCCTGGGATGGACTGTGGGAGGTGATGGGAGGTACTGAGAAGGGGGCCAGGGAGCACTGGGAGCACGTCTGGGGGCCACATGGGATACTGGGAGCACTGGGAAGTGTTGTGTGGAACACTGGGATAGGTTATAGGGGTACTGGGAGCACTGGGAAGGGAGCTGGAGGCACTAAGATGGATTTTGGGAGCACTGGGAGAGGGTATGGGGATACTGGAATGGGATATGGGGGCACTGGAGGAACGTGGAATACTGGCAGGAGAACTGGGGGCACTGGGTGTGGGAGTGGAGGGGCTATAGTGAGCTTGCCAGATTACTTGGGCTATAGGGAGCCCTAGATGTTTTGGGGAACTACAGGGAGCTATGTGCATTATGGGAAGCTACTGAGGGCAATGGGGGGACCTACAGGCATCTGTGGGGGCCACAGGAGGCTATAGAGGGCTGTGGGTGAGTGGGAAATGTTTATGTGGGTCTACAGAGGATTACTGGGGGCTATAAGGAGCTGCAGGGGTCTATGGAAAGCTACAGAGTGCTGTAGAGGAGCTCTAGAAGTCTACAGGGAGCTACAGGGGGCAGTAATGGGGTGATAGGGAGCCACAGAGAGCTAAAGGAGGCTATAAGGCGGCTAAAGGAGACAATATGGGCTATAGGAGGCCACGGGAAACTCAGCTACAGGTTGCTATAGCAGAAGGGCAGGCACCTTGCCAGTGCGGATGTCGCGCACATAAATGCCCTCGTTGTCAGCTAGGGCCACAGCCCGGCGACGTTCCAGCACAGTCACCTCGGCGGGTGGCACGTACTCGAGGGGGCCCCGGGCCAGCCAGCGGTCACCTGCACGCCGTGTCACTTCTGTCCCCTCCTGGGGATGTGGGGATACAATCAGCAACCAGCCTGCGGATGCAGGGATACATGGACCCCTACCCAACTCCTGGCTGGGGACATGGGGACACAAACACACCTCATGGCTCTCTGCTACCAGCCAGTCTGAAGGCATGGAGACAGGGACTACCCCCATGGCCTGCCAGCTTGGGGACAGCATCCCCTCCCATTGTCCTCTGTTACCCACTTAGCTTGGAGACCCAATCATAAAGACAGATGTCCCTTCAAGTGTCCCCTGAGGCCCACATAACCCCCCAGACATCCAACACATACCCAACTGTCCCCAGGTACCCAACTGTCCCCCACGACATCTAACTACCAATGGGTCCTCCAGTTGTCCCCTTCGTCCCCCAGTCACTCCTGGTTGCCCTGGTCATCCCAGGCTCCCTGGATCCCCAGTTTCTCCCAGGTGCCTCCAGGTGATCCTGCAAGCCTGGGTGCCCCCTGGGTCACCTCATTGGTGTCCTTGATGGTCTGGAGTGCCTGAAGCAGTAGCCCCTCATCCTCAGAGAGCACAAAGACATCCTGGATGCCAGCCTGGAGCCGCTCGCCTGGTTGCAGAAAGAAGGACTTCTCCCCCTGGGGACATGGGAATGTGTCACCAGCAGGGCAAGGATGTGGCAATGTGGTGAGAACATGGGGCAGGGGCATGGGGATACGGTGAGACACACTACAGGGATATGTGGATGGGGGCATTAGGGCCCCTCAAGGATTCCTTTGGGTCCCTGTGGACCACTTTTAAGACCTTCAGGGATGTCTACAGGTACGTCAGGGCCAACTTCAAGTCCCTGGGGTCCAACCATGGGCTTCTGTAGAAGCTTAGCATCCCTCACCAACACGTTAAGGCTAATTTAGGTGTTGTAGGGTCCCTTGGGACCACCTTTGAGACATTTGGGGATGCCTATGTGTACATCAATGCCACCTGTGGGCTCCTTGGGGGCACTCAGGGCACCCTGGGGACACCTCAGGGGTAATGTCAGGATCCCTCCGGGATAACTTTGGGACTCTAAGGGATGTCTCAGAGATGCATTGGGGCCACCTTTGAGACCTCTGGGGACACCTATG
This sequence comes from Oxyura jamaicensis, assembly GCF_011077185.1. NCBI lineage: Eukaryota > Metazoa > Chordata > Aves > Anseriformes > Anatidae > Oxyura > Oxyura jamaicensis. The sequence continues at coordinate 244,808 of NW_023311276.1, read as the reverse complement.
CATATGCCAGATTCCCTCAGAGCCATGTGTGGCCCTTGGGGCCACCCTCAGGTCCTGGGGTCCACACCTAGGACCCTGGGGCCACTTTACTGTCCCCCGCTGATACATTAGAGGCACATTATGTCTTAGAGCTGCTCAGTACCACCTTTGATACTTGTGGGGAAGCTCAGGCCACATTAGGTCACCCGCAAGTCCCTGGAGACCACCCTTGGTTCCCTGGGGTGCCCACCTTGATAACACGCTGCTGGCCCAACTGGGGCTGCCCGTTGGGCCCCACAGGGTCGAGCACCACGCAGTACTGCCGGGGACCCAGCGTTGTCACCTGCACCTCAGCCACCACTTCCTCAAACACCTCTGGGACATAGGCCTCGCTCTGCTCCTGCGTCACCAGCCACTCCTCACCCGTGCGGCGCACCCGTCCCTGTGCATCCTCAAAGGTCCGTATGGCTCGCAGGTGCAGGGCTTTCTACATGAGGGAGGGACACAGTGGGTGATGGGACACCAAAAGCTGACCCCACCAGGCCTTGTCACCTCTGTGGGCAAGGAGACAGGGTTATGGGACTTCAAACTTGTCCCAGGGGGTCCTTGTTATGTGCGGGCAAAGGGCAGACATGGACACGGTGGATTGCAGCAGGGCTGGACCCTCTAGAGAGTCCTTGTCACCCACAGGTGCAGGGAAAAAGGGGACACAGGGAGCTCGGGGTGGGGGGAATGGGACCCTCAAACATATCCCCAAGGAGCCTCATCACCTGCAAGTGCAGGGGCAGAGACATCAAGACCTGTCCCAGAGTGGCCTCGTTACTTATGCATGCAGGGGGACAGGGATGGGGTAGGTGGAGGGGACATGACTCTCTGGAGAGCCCTTGTCACCCATGAGCACAGTGGGGACAGACATGGTGGGTCGAGGGGAGACAGGACTCTGAAGGGTCCTCATCACGTGCAGGTGCAGGGGGCACAGGGGGGTGATGGTACCCCACACCCATCCCGGAAGGTCACTTGTCACCGTGGGTGCAGAATAGGGACACAGAACCCCCAAACCCATCCTGAAAGGTCCTTATCACCTGTCTGTGCCCGGAACACATAACAGGACCCCCAAACCAGAAGGTCTCTGTTACCTATGAGTGCAGCAGGAATGGGCTCATCTGGGCTGGTGGGGACAGGATACCCAGAGGGTCCACATCACCCCGAGGCAGGGGGAACAAACACATCATAGCTGAAGGGGACAGTACCCCTCACACAGTCCTCATCACCCATGGGTGCAATGGGGACAGTGCCATGATGGATCAGGGTGATAAGACCCTTCACCCATCCTGGAGGGTCCCTGTCACACCCATGCTTGCAGGAGAATAGGTACATGGACGCCCAAACCCAGTCCAGAGGGATTTCATCACCATAGGCACCACAGGCACAGCAACACTATGGGCTCAGGTCCTGGAGAGTCCCTGTCATCTGTAGATGTAGGGGAAACCGTGGGCAAGGGTCATGATGCCAGGTACCTTGTCAGTGAGGACGTAGGCATCCACAACGTCGACCACCTCCTCGTAGACACCGGGCAGGTAGGCACCCACCCGCTTCACCAGCCACTCCTCCCCTGGGAGCAGAGGGATGGGGCTAAGGATGCTGCAGTGCTGGGCAGCGTGGGGACTGGGAGTCCCAGGGGTACTGGGATGGGATGGGTTTTGAGCAAAGGGTCATAGGGGGCAGATGGGAGAATCCTAAGGGTGCTGGAAGTACTGGTAGTTATGGAAGCCCTATGGGTGCTGGGGATCTTGAAAGGCTAGGGGATAAGAAAGGGTCCCACAGGTGCTATGGGAGAGGAGGAAGGTTATTGGGGGGGGGGGGGGGGCCAGGAGGGGGGGGTTGGGTATCACAGGGGCACTGTGGGGTCAGACAGGGATGCTGGAGGTGCTGTGGGGTGAGAGGGGGTGCTGGACAGTGGAATGGGAATGCTGGAGACCCCAGGGAAGCTGAGGGATGAGGCAAGTGTCCCTCACATGCTGCAGTGTGGGGAGGGGTGCCCAGGGGTGCTTCTGAATAACAAAGAAATCCCATGGGTGTTAGGGGGTGACACAGGGCTCCCAGTGGTGCTGGAGGAGTCCCATGGGTGCTCAGGATGCTGGGAGTCCCAGGAGGGCTGTCAGACAACATAGAAGGTGCGTGCATGCTGGGAGGAGACACAAGGATTGCAGGGGTGCTTGGGGTCCCAGGAGTCCTGGAAGATGAGTTGGGGTGCTGCAGGCTCCAGGGGCACTGTCAGATGAGCTCCCATGTGTGCTAAAGGGTAACATGGGGGTCACAGAGGGGCTGGAGGGTAAGAAGAGGATCCCAGGTTATGGGGCGTGGTGTCCCAGGGTGTCCCAGGGCTGCCTTCAGGCAACGGTGAGGTCCTGTGGGTGCTGGGGGGGGGAAGGGGGTAACCAGTTGCACAAGGTGACATTGAGCCAGCTAACACTGAGGCCACAGAGTTAGGACAGAACCCAGGAAGCCACTGCAGCTACCAGGGAGCCCTGGAGTGTCATCGGGTGCAACTGGGTGTCCACAAGTGCTACCTGTGACACGGCGGATGCCCTGACGGTCAAGACACTCCTTGCGTGCTCGCAGGCGGATGGCCTGGTTGTGCCCAATGACAGTGGCCTGCAGCGTCTCAACCACCTCCACCTCCTTACGGGGGATGTAGGTGCCTGCATGTAGGCAGCACCATCAGCCCCCAGCTCCCTGAGGTCTCCTCAGGGGGTCCCCAAGAGGGTGTCCTTGCTCACCAGGACCCTCGAAGAGCCACTCGTCGCCTGCTACAAACTTGTTAGAATCCTCATCTTCAAAGTCAAGCAGGGCCCGAAGGCGCAGGGCGGTGTCAGCCAGCACCACCTGCAGTGGGGTGACACCCTGGGGACACAGGTGTTGGAAGAGAGTTGAGTGAGACAGCCTGGGAACATGGGCATCATAGTGGAGGCGTGGCAGATGTGGAGGGTCAGAGGGATGGTTTCAGGGGTTGTCCTGGGGACACAGTAGAAGACATGGGGACACACAGTGGTCACTGCAGGAGATGTAGATGGGAGGTGTCACTGTGGACTAGGTGGGGACACGGGGTCATGAGAGGGCTATGAGGGTAAGGGGGTTACAAGGGTCCTTGCAGAGAAATGGTAGGTATGGGGGTCATTGTGATGGACCTGAGTGGAATCCTGGGGACTGGGACACAGGTTTTCACCATGGGGGATGTGGGTGACAGGCTGGGGGTGGGGACACTACAGGGGCACAAGTGACACTATGGAGACAGAAAGCACTGAAGGGATTGGAAACACCGCAGGGACACCTTGGGGAGAGGTACACAGGCTCAGCACAAGGCCAAGGATGACACACTGAGGGGGGTCTCTAGGATAAACTCTGGGCCATGAGATGGCTAGAGCAGGTATGGAAAAGTATGGGGAACTATATGGGTGATAGGAGCTGAGAGAAACAAGAGGGGGATTAGAGGAGCTATAGGGGCTATGGGTAGCCATGGAAGGTTACAGAGATGTGTTACAGAGAGGGATTGTGAAGTCTATAGAAGTTGCAGGAGACTGGGGGGTGGGAGAGTGGGAGGGAGCAGAAGAAGTATAGGGGTGCCAAAAGAACTGTGGGAGCTACAGGGGTGCTGTAGAGCCTCTAAAGAGCTGCAGGAAAACACAAGCAGGTAGCTGGAAAGATTACAGAAAAACACAGTGGGCTACAGGAACTATAAGAGAGCCATTGATGAGCTAGAGGTGTTCCAGGGGTCATGAACAGCTAAAATAGCTGAAGAAGCTATAGGGGACCACCACAAACTGCAACTATGGAAGCTATAAGAGGCCACGGTGGGGCTGAGTTATAGAAGACTGTCATATGCTACAAGAGCTGGGTGGTTGTCTATAATTACCAGGAAGGTTACAGGGGACTGCGGAGTCACTGCAGGGAGGGGGTTGTTACAGGTACCTGCTGGAGCTCCTCGCCAGGGTACAGGGGGAAGGGCTCCTGGGCCAGGCGGACATCGAGGTCAGCATGTCGTAGACGGACCTGTCCCGCACCATCGACCAGCACAGCCCCCATAGGGCTCCGGGCCACAGGGTTGAGCACCACGCAGTAGTGGCGGGGGGGCACCATCACCATGCGTTTGGGCGCAAACACCACCCTGTGGGTTCCCCCACACTGCTCCCCTCAGCTCCACAGAGCCCCCAGGGCCCTATGGAACCCCTCAAGTCCTCCACAGCCCAGTCTAGCCCCACAGCCCTCCTATGGCCCTCTACAGCCTTATGCAACCAACTTGGTCCTATAGAGGTCCTACAATCCTACAGAACCCTCAAAAAAAAAAAAAAACAGCAGCCCCACAGAGCTCCTGCAGCCCTGTACAACTCCAACAACTTCCTCCCCTCCTCCAAGGCCCATGGAGTCCACATAGTCCTACAGAGACCCCCAACACCTCCCATAGTCCTAAAGAGCCCCCACAGAGCTCCCTCAAACATCACTCACAGCCCTGTAAATCCCACTCTGTAGCTACATAAATCCGCCCATCGCATAGCACTAATGTATTGTAGTCCTGCCAATCACAGCGTAGAACTCCCATCCCACAGCTGCCCTCCCCTGCCATAGCATCCACGTCTTTCAGTCCTGCCAGATGTAGGAAGGAGACTCTCCAACGTCTCCCTGCCCCATGTCTCCATGTCTCCCTGCCCCAAAGCACCCACCTCTCGTGGTCCTGCCGGATGTAGGTGTGGGGCCCAACCTCCACACGAGTGACATTACTGTTGAGGTCCAGCACGTGGACATAGTGGTAGGGGGGTATGCGGATCACAGGGTCTTCCATCGGGTAGGAGACTTCAGTGTGCAACACAAGCCTTTGCCACAGGGACAGGTGAGCTTGCTGTGGGACAGAATAGCCTGTTGTGGCTCACTGAGGGAGTGGTAGGCCTTGTCACGGGCTAGAAAAGCTCTCCACGGGGCAGGTGAAGTCCCTGGAGGGCAGATGAAGTTGCCACAGGGTGGATGAGATTGCCAGGGGAGCTGAAGGCCTCAAAATGGCTGGGAGACCTCGCCGTGGGGCAGGAGAGCTTTCTGATGGGCAGAGGACCTAGTCATGGGGCAGAAGGAGACCTCACCTGGGGTGGCGCAGGAGATGACCTCGCCGGGGGTCAGGAGATCGCCCCTGGGGCACAACACCGGGCGGCAGAGCGGGAGAACCCGGAAGAGCTCTTTGCCTTTGCCCTGGCCCAGCCCTGCAGGCAGACAGGGCCCAGCCCACCGGGGCCGCCCCACGGGCCCGGATCTGTCCCCGCCCGCGGCAGGACCGACCCGAGGCAGGGCGTACTTTCCCCCCACCGGGTAGGCAGGGCAGGGCTCGCCCTAACCCCCGCTCCCCGAGGCGGATCTGCCCCGGGCGGGTCCCCATGTCTCCGGACACAGGCGGCACGCCCCGGGGCCGCGGGGGGGCGGGGGGGGGCACGGCCGGACTCGCTGCGGCAGCGGGCGCAGCCGCGGCCCGAGGCAACCGGGCGCGGACGGGGAGCCGCCCCGGCAGCCTCAAGCCCGTCGCTAGGCGACCGCCGCCGCCATTTTGCCGGTCGCAGGCGCCGCTCCCTTTGCGCCCTTCCTCTCGCGCTGAGAGCCGTGGGGGCGGGTGAGGTGATTCGTGGAAGAACTCTACAGCTCCAAGCAAGTGAGTTATAAAGTAGGCATGTGGTTTATTTCGGTGCCGGGCGCGTGCGGGGTAGCTCCCGAAAGCATGCCCGCCCTAACGCGGCAACTTGCTTTGGTTATATGCAGTGAAGTTACATATGCATGAAGTTTCCCAATATGCTTATACATATGCATAACCTGTACCTGCTTTCTATTAAAATTAGCTCCAATAAGTAATTTCCATAAACTCCTCCCGTTTGCGCTTGCGCAGTGCCTTCTGGTGGTAGTTGTCAGAGGGTCGTGGGGATGAAGGCTGATAACTCCTCTTCATCACCACTAGTTGACCCCCTGCCTTTGTACAGAGTCAGCTGCTCCTTGGCTCTTGCCCAAACCACAAGGTCGGTCTCAGCTGGTTTTTGAGACAAGTTCCCCATTTTTGTCAGGAAACATCATCTGTGAGGGCCCCCAAGACTCCTTGTGTTGGTTAATTTGCACAGCAGTAAGCAAAGACACTCAGCAACATCTGTTTTAATGTGATTAAGCAAGCCCCCATTCTTCCATTCCTGGCTTTAATAATAACAATTGTTTTATTTAGAAATCATTAATGTGATTAAATAAGCCCCCATTCTTCTAACCCTGCCTTCAGTGGGGGGCAGAGGAGGGTGACACGAGCCAAGAATGTGGGGATGGAGGGGCACAGGTGGAGGTGCAGGGACAGGGAAGAATGTAGGGACACAGTGTGGGAGCACCCAGGAGGGCGGTTGGGGACAGGGACCATAAATGGTGGGGCCCCTGCTGTGTCCCCAGGGTTGGGGTGTGCCCAAGGCACAGATACCCCACAACCCGTGTCCACAGGAAGCTGCTTCAGGTTCTGGCTCCCTTCCCCAAGGACCACATGTCCCTTTCTCAGTGGCATAAGGACACCCTGGAGCACAGGGTGGGAGGTGGCACCCTCACCCACAATGGCATCTGGGCACCCACCTCACCTGCCTCTCTGCAGGCAAGGACCCTCAGAGACCACGGAGGTGCTGAGGAGAAGGAAGATAGGGTGCTGTGGAGCGTTGGGGTGAGGGGAGTGTGGGCCTTTGGGTGCCTCCCCAGTGCCCCTTGCCGTGTCCCCAGGGCTCACTCCCTGGGATGTGGCCCTACACCCCAATCTGCTGGCAGGGACCCAGGGTCAAGTGCTGCGAACGCTTAGCAGCAGGAACCCTTGGGTGCAGTGTTGAGTGTGGGCAGGGCATCCCTGCTCAGCCTGTGTCACCAACTGTGGTGCGCTGTGTCACCCTGCTACCTCCAGGGTCATCCTGGGGTGCCACAGCTGGCCTGTTGGTTTCCCCGGGGTCCCCCAGTTCACTTTGTGTTACCCTCTGGGATCCCATATCACCCCTGTAAGCCTGTATTACCCTGACTTGCCCCACATCATCCCTGTGGTCCTCTTTCACTCCCTCTCACTTGGTGTCCCATCCCCCTTCCAAACTTCTGTGCCACCTTCCAGTGTGCCCTTTGTCACCCTTTGGTTACTTCTCACATCACTCATGTTACCCTGTGTCACCCTTTGGGACACCAAGCTTACACTCTGTCTCTCTCAGGATCACCTTCTGTTATGCCCTGAGGTCTGAGTCCCCTGGTGTGACCTAGGACACCACGTGCCACTGCAGGGGCTCCTGGGTAACCCCGTGCCACCCCATGGTTCCCCCCTGTGTCACCCCAGGATCCCCTGATGTGTTCCATGATATTCTGTAGCACTGCATGGGGAACCTTGGTTCACCCCATGCCAATCCCCAGAGTCCCTGTCCCGTGTGAGTCTATGCTGACCTGCTTAGGGTCCTCTGGTGTGCCCCACACCATCTCCAGTGGTTTCCTGTAACCCTCTGGATCACCTGGTGTCCCTCCAGATTCCCCATGTCACCCAGTGCAAGCCCCTAAGGTTCCTTGCCTTACTCATGTCCCCGCCATGAGTCATCCCTGTGACCCTGTCCCCCTCCTTGCTGTGCCTGTAACCCCTTTCTCACTACCAGAGTGTCCCCCAGGGTCACAGTGCTACATGTAGGTGTCCCCAGGACACTCCTGAATGCTCTGGTGACCCACTGTCTCTGCAGGTGGAGGACCTGACAAGGATGCTGAGCTTCATGGTGATGCAGGTGGCTGCAGTGGTAGACGTGAGTGGGTGGTACACAGGTAGTATAGGTGATATATCACTGGCATGGGTGACGCATCACAGTGGTGAAAGGGGTGACAGCAGATGACAAGAGCGTGACACAGATGCCACCTGCTGCCACTCTCCTCTCTGCATACCAACCTGCCCAGCACCTGGGGGACACCCTTATCACCCTCATGTCCCTCCAGCCTGTCTCCAGTGGTATCAGCCTGCTCCTGTGTCCCTGGGTGCAGGGGCTACAGGGTATCCATACACCCTGGGTCCAGGGGTAATGGGGGAAGGGGTATGCCCTGCCTGCATCTCTAGGATGCCTGGATCCTCCAGATATGAACTGAGGAGCTTTGGGGAGAGGGATTCCCTGGACTCTGAGGTCCCCAGATCCAAGTCAAGTCTGTTTAGAGGGCAGGAGGCAGCTGGATGCCTGGATCCCTCAGATGCCTTAGGTTCCCTGGACAGAAGCTGAGGTGACTTGGAGGAGAGGGCAAACCTGGACACCTAGATTCCTTGGACGTAAGTGGAGGCATGCATGTTAGCACCCTGGTCACCTGGGTGCCTCAGAAACAGAAAATAGGGTAAATTGGACATGAGACACAGATTCAGTAAATGGTTTAGGATGGAAGGCACTTTTGAAGTTCATCTGGTCCAAGCCTCCTGCTCAAACAGGGTCACCTAAACCAGTTGCCCAGGACCATATCCAGATAGCTTTTGAATATCTCCAAGGCAGGAGACTCCACAACCTCTCTGGGCAGCCTGTGCCAGTGCTCAGTCACCCTCATAGTGAAAAAGTGTTTCCCAAGGCTCAGAGGGAACCTCTTATGATTCAGTTTGATCCTATTGTCTCTTGTCCAGGCAGTGAGGAACAACTTAAAAGAGCCTTGCTCCATCTTCTTTGCACCCGCCACTCAAGTATTTATATACACTGATAAGATCCCCCCTAGGCTATCACAGTCCCAGCTATCTCAACATCTCCTCTTTGGAGAGATGCTACAGTCTCTTCATCATCTTTGTGGTTCCACTCAGGTGCATCCGCCACTCCTCCCACTTCTGTGTAACCTGCATTGTCAGCATCTCTATGAGGATGTTATGGGAGACAGTATGAAAAGCCTTACATATTGAGGTACACATGTAATACTCTCCCCTTGAGCACCAAGCTAGTCTCCTCATTGTACTGGGCTACCAGTTTGGTTAAGCCTGATTTCCCCTCGGTGAATGCATGCTGAGTACTCCCAACCACCTTCTCCTTCATGTCTTTGGAAATGGTTTCCAGGAGAGTTTTCTCCATCACCTTTCTGTGGATAGAGGTGGGGCTGGCAGGCCTGTTATTTCCCTGGATCTTTCTTCACAGAATCACAGAATAGTCTAGGTTGGAAGAGACCTCCAAGATCACCGAGTCCAACCTCCAACCTAATGCTAACAAATCTTCCACTAAACCATATCCCTAAGCTCTACATCTAAACGTCTTTTAAAGACCTCCAGGGATGGTGACTCAACCACTTCCCTGGGCAGCCTATTCCAGTGACTTCTTTCCTATCTTGAAGATAGGACTGATATTTGCTCACTTCCAATCTTCAGAAATCTGTCACAGTTGCTGTAAGCTGGTCTCTTCAGTAAAGACTGAGGCAAATAGGGCTTTGAGCAGCGAAGGACAAAAAGCAAGGCTTCTGCGAGTACATAAACAGCAAAAGAAAGACTAGGGAAAACATTGGTGTGGGGCTGAATGGGACTGGGGAATGATTGACAAACAACAAGAAAAAGGCTAAAGTACTCAATGCCTTCTTTTGCTGTTTATGCTGTTTTTTTGTGATGCCTTCACATCAGCTATTAACCTTTCATGTAAATAAAGTTTTTCTCTTGGACCTACAATGACTTTATTCCATTGATCATGACTTATTTCATATTGCTCTGAGCTGCTGTTCTAGCTTCTCTAGCTCATTTTCTAAAGTCTTTACTTCTGTTTCTAAATCTTGTACTTTTCCAACTTCCATCTCTAGTTGTGTAGCTTGTAAACCGGCTTTGTGGGCTTCTAAGATCTTCCTCTCTTCTGATTACAATGGTCTCTTGTCCTGTTAATTTAGGAGTTTCCTATTCCTCTAGTTTATTGATTTCTTTTTGTAACTTCTTTATCTCTCTCTTTTTTTTTTTTTTTTTTTTTTTTTTTTTTTTTTTTGGTTAGGAGATTCTGTGTGAGTCACGTAAGGTATATTAGAGTGTCCACATGGCACATGGCTTCTTTTTTACTGGATTTGAATTTTGCCCATTTGCAATGCCTAACCTAAGCTTCACACTTTTTGCAGGGGTGGCATCTGCTACTTTGAAACGGCAGATCCTCCAAGGTCTTTTTCCCCTGTTAAATCACCCACTTGTGGAATTTGGTAACATCCTTTTCCTCAGTGACATATTTCTTTAGTGTGAGCTGTGAGGTCTGTTTTATCTTTCTCACTTCCCATACTGCCTTTGCACAAACAAACTCTAGCAGGAGTTTTGTTGTGGGCTAACTTATAAGGAGTTTTAAGTGTGCTTTTTGTAAGAACTAATTCCAGATTTGCTTTCCTTCAGAGTTCAGTTGCTTCTAAGCATCCAGAGAGCCAGACAGCAAAGTGCACTTCTGGTCATCTCATTTTCCATCTTTACAAGCCCTTCATTCACTTTTATTGCAGGTTTTGTCTCTCAGTTTTGGGGCAACAGGATAAACTTAGGGTATGGCTGTTCCTTAGGGCATATTCCCAGACAAAATACTGTTTAAGTCCAACCAAGCGTGTGTCAGGAGCTATTCCTGAAGTCAGCCAACCAAATATTAAATCAACAAAGTTTCATTTATTGAGGAATGTCTGTGTGTAGCAGCAAGGACTGCCTTCAGTCCAATGTTCTACCTATAGTGCAGTTCCTTTACTATGTAGGGGCAGGAGTATTCCACACTACTGATTTACCACCATCAATCTAGGAGCTATGAATGACTCAGACCTCTGCCCTGGAATAATCTGTTTCCAGATGCCACCCAGTGCAGTTTGGGATGAGTCTCACTAGATGATGAAGGGTTAAGGCAAATACTCAAAAACACAAAACAGGCACAGTAATTGTCGCTTTTCCTGGCACATAAATATTTATTTAGATGTGTTCAGCAATCTTGCCAAACCTGGATAAGCTCACCCCCCCCCCCCAAACAAAAAACCAACCTATTGTGTCAAGCAAGCAGTAATGGGAAAATTCACAGAAGAGAGAATTTTGACTCCAGCACTCCTACACTGAAGGCAGGTGAGAGATGTACAGAAAAAAATACAAATGTATCACCTGTATCTTGCCTGCATTCTCCATCAGACTATTACACGTAGGCCTGTCATGCATGACAAAGAACCACTGCACAGAGAAAGTGCAAAAATGAAACTGATTTGGAGAAATTAGTTCAAATGGTGCCTACACATTTGGGTCCTATAATGTCAAATGGTGCCTTCAAATTTGGGTTCTATAATGTCAAGGATAAAAAATGCACAAAGTCCCGAGTGTGCAATGAAACACACACAAATCATGATATTCAGAAATTCGTCAGACTATATCTTCAGGAATTCCTCTGGGGTCGGCCAGCACCTGGAAGATTTTTCCAGTTATGGTCCGGTTACAGAGGAACTTATGGCACAGATGACTAACTGAAGACAGAAGTCTCTGAGAGCGTTAGGAAAAAAGAAGGAAAATGAGATAGCAAACTTTCTAATATGACTAAAGTGGGGAGAACTATGCCCTAAGTTTTGTGGCGAGTGGAGTCTGGTCCCCACTGTTGGTCTGTTGGCTTCCCTTCCTTTCTCCTCTCCCTCTACTTCTCTGACTCTCAACACCTAAGTGCAGACCCCATAATTATATAAAAGCTTACACTGATTCTTACAAAGCCTTTTTAGATTTACACGTTAACAAAAAAGCAGCTCCCAACAGACAATTTTGAGCAGTACTGCCAGAGATCAATAATAATAATAATTTTTAAAATGCTGTTAACAGTGGGTTCTTGAGTTGTGGGCAAGTATGGCTTCTCCTAGAAGAAAAAAAAAAAAAAAAAAAAAAAGTTCCAAAGAGCCATATCCTTTGAAATCCTACCTGGTGCAACAGCATCAAGAACACATAGCTCTTCCTATCTCTCTGTTGATAGTTGTATTAACACATTTGAAGGAGAATTACACAATTACACATTCCCATCCCACACCCATCATTCTAATTCCAGTCCCAGCACAGCAGAATGCCCAGCTGAGCCACAAATGACTGAGATTGACTGCTGATCAAGCCCATTTATTCTTTATTGCTGACTGCTCTGGCAAGACTCACCCTTAGGTGCAGCCAAGCAAACCTCCCTGTTTAACCCTTGTAGCTTTGGATCTGACCTTATGCTCCAGCCCACGTGGCTGTGAATGAGCGGATTGGGAACAAGCTGGGAGCTCTGCATTCCGCACCCTCATGTCCCAGCTGACACCACTGATGCTGTGCAGATGCTAAAACGTCCTGCTGCCGGGCAGTCCCTGAGCCCACAGCAGCTCCAGCTCCTTGGAGGTCTGTGGTGAAGCCTACCTGTGGGCTGAGGTGGAGTTGTGAGATGAGCTCTTGGCCAGAGTCTTCCCTGGGGAATCTGCTGAGGGAGTGCAGAAGATTCCCCGGGGAATCTTCTGAGGGAGTCTTTGTGGCAGTCTGGCCTGATGTGACTGCCAGAGGCAGAAAAAAATCAAGAGACTGGTTGATGCGGAGCACAGTGGCCAGCTCCCCACAGCATGTGCTGGTGAGCTTGCACTCCAATGACCTGTGGGGGAGACACATGCAGAAGAACTGTGGAGTCAGCACAGCCACCAGGACAGATGCACCTGACATTGCCCTTGACATGCACTAACCCCAGCCTGCCAGGACACCACACAGTCCATCTAGCACTGGACCAGCTGGGGCCATGGAGATGGAACATGCTAAGGCCAGGCCCAGGCCCAGACAATGGGCGGCCATGGGAATGTTCTGCCCTGGCGCAAGGCCCATCGCTATGCAGGTAGAGGGCATCCAGATGTCCCCAGTTATCGATGGCACGGCCACTGGCTCAGCCTGCCTTGAGCTGGGTGCAGCACCCAGCCCATCAGCCCCTCCAGCTCTTGCAGGAGGATTTCCACTGGTGGAACAGCCAGGCTCCATGTGGATTCTGGTGCCTAGCAGCTACCTGTGACCATGGACCACCTCACAAGCCTTCATCCATTTGAACTTTTCCCTTCATCTTCAGGACCCTGCAATGCTGCCTGCAGCTGTTCAGGAACAGGTTTTCTGGCCTTTAATACTCACAGATTATACATATGGGTCAGTCACCCCTTGGTAGGTTCTTTCCCGGCACAAACCCTCCTTTAAGCTTTGCTCTGATTACTGAATGGTAGTACATGCCACTACAATCTACAGCTAACTGAGTATTTAAAGAGTGATTTTGTACCTCCCACCTGACAGAGAAGGAGAGCTCCCCTTAGAAAGTGACAATCTATGGAGCGGGAAAAAACCCTCCATACAGCTTAACAGTGAGATCAAAAGAAAGGAGCCTTCACAAATCAACAGGAAAGTAGAACATTTTGTTAACTGCATGAAAATCAAAATAAATGGTGGTGGATGGGACACATGAGGTTTACAATTGCAGGGAGGAAAGTACAAGGCAAAGCAGAGCCCCAGAAGGAAAAAGAGAGACCTGCACCCTGTGCCCTAAGACACTCAGGAGAGGACTGGGCCGAGGGGCAGGTATAAGTGAAACTCAACAGAAGGGAGAACATGAAGGTAAGGAGAGAGGTGAGCTGGGTTTTAGCAGGAAAAGAGCTACAGAAGGGAAAATATAGGTTCTTGCTGAACTAAATCTCTTGGATACTCCCAAGCGCTTGAGGGAACACTGATGGCAGGTGCAAGACAAAGACCCTTTGTCCACTGAAAATGCCTCATGGAATGACAATATGACCATAAGACATGGAGTAATTCCTTGCAACAGAACAAGCTGGGGGCCAACTGACTAAAGAGTAACTTTGCAGGTGGGGACCTGGGAGATCTCAAATTGAGTAGGAGCATGCAATGTGTTTGTGGCAGCAAGGAACAGCAGCCGCACCCTGGGCTGCATTGGCAAGAACATGGCTGGAAAGTCAAGAGGCATGAATCTACTCCCGTATTTGGCACTTGTGAGATCATATTTGCTTGGAGGGGGTAGCAGACAAGACCATTCTAATTGTCCAGACCATCTGACTCTGTTTCAGCATCCATATCCTCCTGCATTAGCTTCACACAGCTATCCCAGTTCCAGCTGTATCTCTTTCATGTCCCAGCACAGCAGCTGAGGGGACCTGCAACCTTAGCAGTTCTTCCACGAGTGCCATTGCCACATGTTCCATTGACACTGGGTACATTGGGCTGTACAGAAGGTGGGAGATATTCTCTGTAATTGGACACTGCAAGAAATGTTCAGAATGCTAAGTATCCTTTAAAGGAAACTAAACCAAACAAACACAAACCAAAACACAGAAAAGCAAATAGAATCATAAAATGGCTTGGGTTGAAAGAGACCTTAAAGATCATCTAATTCCAACCCCTTGCCATGGGCAGGGACACCTCCCAGTATATCAGGTTGCTCAAAGCTCCATCTAACCTGGCCTCGAATGCTCCCAGGGAGAGGGCATCTATGACTTCTCTGGCCAACCTCACCAACTCCCTCAGCCTATCTTCTCAGGAAGAGGTGCTCTAGCGCCTTGAACATCTTCATGGCCCCCCTCTGGACTTGTTCTAATAGGTCCATGTCTTTCTTCTGCAGGGGGCCCCAAAGCTGAACACAGGGCTCCAGGTGGGGTCTCATGAGGGCAGAGCAGAGGGGGGGAATCACCTCCTTCGCTCTACTGGTGAGACTTCTTTTGATGCAGCCCAGGGTACGGTTGGCTTTTGGGGCTGCAAGCACACATTGCTGGCTCATGTTGAGCTTCTTGTCAACCAGCACCCCCAGGTCCTTCTCATCAGGGCTGCAAATCAAATCAAATCAAATCAAAGCAAACAAACAAACAAACAAAAGTATTACTTTGAATAGCATACTAATGGTAAAATTAAACAACCCTGCTGCTTTTTTCTCCACTAGGAAGGACACTGCCTGCTTCTTTTCAGCTCTAACTCATGATACATTTCTGGACAATGCTGAGCACACGTGTGATTTTCTAAGATGGTTTCCATATATTCCTATAGCTGTATGTGGACCACTCTTCCTGGGCTGACAGCTCTCCATCCATAGGTAAGTCTTGGCTTTCCAAGGGAAGAAAACTGTTCTATGACAGTCATCCAGTAACACAAGAAAGGCTCATTACAATGAAAAAATTGTACCCCACAGGGAAGAGGGGATACAGAAACAGAACTGTGTTTTTACAAAGATTATGGTTTTTCCAATACCTGAATCCTGAAAAGCCTTCTGCAGCATGAGCCATCTTTTGCCCTGTCTTAGGGCTCCAGTCATATGCTGCGCCTGTGTGTGGATCTCCTCCAGCTCACCCTGGGCACTCATATGATCATATTGTGAAGAAATGAACAGATCCCACCTACCTTGGCACCAGAGTTGTCTGCCTGAAAAAATACCATGTGCATGTGCGCAGGATGAGCAAGTGAGCAGGATGAGCTCACGTCTGTACAGGGCTCTCTTGCTACTGCTGCTCACCTGCATGGCATCTCTCCCTGCCAGCCTGCACAGTGCAGATAGTCAAACTGGTCAAGGGAGAAGCAACAGACCATGGCCATCTCACACATACGCCCTGTGCAAAAGTAGCATTGCAGCTTAACCCCTATGTAAATCAAGATTAATTCACAAAGGCCCAAGACCCGCAGACATGCAGCAAATGCAGAACCCTATGCTTGCTTCTTTATTGTAGAATCATAGAATCATTAAGGTTGGAAGAGACCTTCAATATCATCTGGTCCAACCATTACCCTACTACTAAC
The DNA here is from genome assembly GCF_011077185.1 of Oxyura jamaicensis. Classification (NCBI taxonomy): domain Eukaryota; kingdom Metazoa; phylum Chordata; class Aves; order Anseriformes; family Anatidae; genus Oxyura; species Oxyura jamaicensis. The sequence goes on along the minus strand of NW_023311276.1, from coordinate 229,084 downwards.
ATCACCCACTAAACCATGTCCCTAAGCACTAGGTCCGAAGGTGAGGATTCTCTCCAAATCCAAATCAACCCTTCCAAGTTTTCAGATCAAGGACTACATGGAAGGGGGTAATGACAAGAATAGGTCTGTATTTTCAGGAAGTACAAATGAAAAGGCTTTCAAAAATATCTTCTGCAATAGAATTTATGCCTCTCTCTACTAGAGAGAGGTATAAAATATCTCTGCATCTCCTGCAGACAAACAGTACTTTGTCTTTATACAAAAGGCTTTGTAGAGGCAGTGGGTGGCTACATAGCTCTGTAGCTCCCTTACGAGACCTCACACAGCAGGTCTCACCTCCATCTTCATGGTCACCATTAAACTGCTCCTATCTCAAACACACAGGTTTTCTTCAATCTTATGTTTTCTCCCCACTGCCCCATCTTGCTGAGGCTTCACTGCTTCCAGGGTTAAGCCCGCTGATGGCGCTGATGGAGCAGCAGGTGGGAGAGCACTCAGGTGTCAAATCTGTACTTCTTCCAGCATAGCCAGTCCCTGCCTCCACTCCCTGCACACGCATTTTGCTTGTTACCAACAGGGCTGGAAGCAGCCTGCAGACCTGGGCCTGGGTCTAGTGCAGCCTTCTGCTCCATCTCTGCTGCTCCAGCAGCCAGAGACCTTCACAAAAGCCATCCCTTCTGTGCTACTGCCAGCTCACTGGGCAGCCCCAGACCAGCCCTAGCACTTGTCTCCCACCCACAGCAAAGAGCTGCTGTTCCCCTGGGCCACCCAGCGCAAGCAGGATGATCTCCAGCCACAGGAGAGCCTCCTTGCAGCTCTGGGACCTCCCAGTCTCCACACAGGCCAGCACCTCCAGACCTGCCAGGATAGCAACCCTGAAGTTGTGCAGAGCAGCAAGGAGACACAAAGAGGAGGAGTGGGGCAAGGCTGGCTTCAGCCCGCTTGGGCACCACGGACAGCGTGGAGCAGGGAGGGAGCTGCAGGTGGAGGTGCCTGTGCTGGCACAGTGTTTGTGACAAGAAGGCATTTGTGTCCCTGTAACAGCATCCCATCCCGACTCTGAAAATCTTTTTCCTTTCCAAAGACAGCACACAAATTTCCCCCAAACACTTATGCAATAAAATAAAAGACTTACGTAATAAAAAGATTTAACCTTGGTTGAGGATCATCAGGTGAGAGACTGCTTGAGCAAACAGGACATACTTAAGTCCATGATGAGCTCTGATGGGACCCACAACTGCTGAGGGTAGCCGGCAGGTTGGGGTGCAGAACCACATTCAGGGTTATTAGGGAGGCACCCAAGGGCCCCCACAATGAACAGTGGCATATGCTAGCAACTAGGTTGGTTGAGGAGTATCAGGGAGTCTGAGGAGGAGATTGACTGGTGGAATTGTACTCTACCATCCTTGGGACAAAGGCATCGGCCAGTCATGACACATGATTCTAAAGATTCCCTACCCTCTCACTAATGGGCATAAGGGGTTGACTTAGGAATAAGGGGGAATGGAAGAAATTTTCTGGTCAGGGCAGCAAGCAAATCCCCTCCCTCCCTACCTCGCCTTCCCACGTGCCCTTACACAATAGGTATGAAGACTGGAAACCTGAAGGCCACACAGATTATCAAGGGATGTCTCTAGATCAGCTAACCTGGTCCTTATGGGTGACTTCAACTTCACAGACATTAACTGGGAATACCAACTGTCAATCCAAACAGGTCCAGGGAATTCCTAATGCGCACTGAGGATAACTTCTTGCTACAGGTACTAAGGGGAAAGTTGCCTCCTCGATTTATTGTTTGTAAACAGAGAGGATCTCTTGTGTAAAGTAGCAATTGGTGGCTGTCTTGGCCAAAGTGACCATGAAGTAGTTGAGTTTAAAATCTTTGGTGATAGCAGAAAAACTCCCCTCAAAACTTCATCCTTGGATATGAGGAGAACAGACTTCAGGCTATTAACCACCTCATAAAGTCCCCTGGGAATCTGATTCTGAAGGTGTTGGGGTCCATCAGTGATGGTCACTTTTTAAGAGCCATCTCTTAAGAGCACAGGAGCAGGTGATTCCAAAGTGTGGGATGTTAAGCAGGGCAGAATGCTGGCTTGGCTGAGCAGGGATCTTCTTCTATAGCTTAGGTGGAAAAGGGAAGTATATGGACAGTGGAAGCAAGTTTAGGTGACAAGGGAGGACTACAGAAATGCTGTGTGCCATTGGAAGGAGAAAAGTTGTGCGGTCAAAACTCAGAGTTGAAGCTGGTGAGTATTGTGGGGGGCAACAGAAAGGGCTTTTTAAAGTATGTCATCACCAAAAGGAGGACTAGAGGTAACATTGGTCTATTACTTGATGAGATGAGTCACCTCACAAATAGGGTCACAGACAAAGCAGACATTTAATGGCTTATTTGCCTCTGTTTTCAACACCGAATACGGGCCTTGGGACACCTGGAGCCCTGTATTGAAGGACCGTGATATTGGGAGCAAGAAACTCCCACCCAGCCCTCAACTTGTGTGGGATTTGTTGCTCCAGCTGGATGCACAAAAGTCTATGGGGCCTGATGGGATTCATCCCAGGGTACTCTGGTACAGCTGGCTGATGTCATTGCAACACCTCTCACAATGTGTCCAAAGGAAAGCAACAAAGATGGTGAAGGGTCTAGATGGGAAGACATAGGAGGAGTGGCTGAGCTCATTTGGTTTTGTCTACAGCTTCCTCACAGGGCGTAGTGGGGGGCAGGCACTCATCTCTTCTCTCTGGTGACAGTGACAAGGCATGGAGCTGTCAGGGCAGGTTCAGGTTGGGTATTAGGAAAAGATTCTTCATGGAGAGGGTGGTCAGGCACTGGAACAGGCTCCCCAGGGGAAGCGGTCATGGCACCAAGCCTGCCGGAGTTCAAGAAGGATTTGGACAATACGCACATATGGTTTGATTTTTGGGTGGTCCTGTGTGGAGTCAAGAGTTGCATTTGGTGATCCTTGTGGAGCCCTTTCAACCTGGGATATGCTACAGTTCCTTGATTCTAAGTGGACCACGCACAGAAGCACAAGCTCATCATGAGCATCAGATTCACATTTAGTTGTTTTGGAAAGGCTGTGCACAAGGCATAATAAAAGGCATAAAAGAAGGACCCATGTGCTCTCGCTGTGGACTCAGACTCTCCATCAGCTGCCCGCACACCAGCAGCCCACCCATCAATGGGGAGGTCCCTGATGCCAACTGCCAGGGAAGATGAGATTTGACCTGGTGCAGTTCAAGCATGGTAAGGGCATTCAGGGGAAAACCTTACTGGAGGGAAATGCTCACAGGATACGTGCAAGACTGGCAATTCATGCTGCCCATCATGTTCTTTAGTTTCAGGAATTAAAGAACCAGCTAGCTGATTGTAACTGCCTGTGTAGCTGCAGTAGAGAATTGAGCAAACTTTTTTTTTTTTTTTTTTTTTTTTTTTAATTCCCTCACATTTTTACTTGATTTATGTTTCTAATCAGTGATTGCTTGATTAGACTCAGAATCTAGAAGAAACCCTGAGCACCTCTCTACTGGTGCATCACAGTGCCCAAGGGCAGGGGGAAGGTCCAGTCCCAGGTGGGGCTTTGAATGCCCTCAGGGCTCCAGCAGTCTCAAGACTCTGGGGAAAGAAATCATGTGCCTCCCCAGAGCTTGGCAGATGATGGAGATCTCTGAGCCAGTGTCTTTTATGTCCTGTCTTCATCCCAAATTGTGCTCTTTGGGACATGGTGCTTACTAAAGCCCATGTAATAACCATTTTCTACATCGTCTCTTTCAAGTACCCGGTGCCCAAAGGGCTGGCACCATTTATTCTTCATGTTTCCCAGTCTCACTGGGAGATCATACAATCCTAATATGACAGAATGGTTTCTGTTGGAAGGAACCTTAAAGATTACCTAGTTTCAACTCCCCCATCATGGACAGGGACTCCTTCCGCTAGATCAAGTTGCTCACAGCCCTGACCTTGAACACTTGAACAGCTGTTTGCGGGGTGGAAGGCAGGAACCACTTCTCTGGACAACCTGCTCCAGCCTCGTCACCCTCAGTGTAAGAACTTCCTAAGAGCTAATCTAAATCTACCCTTTTAGTTGAAATCCATTGCTCCTTGTCCTATCACTACACTCCCTCATAGACTCCCTTTCCAGCTTCCTTGTGCCCCCCGCATTAGGTACTAGAAGGCTGCTGTAAGGTCTCCCCAGACCC
>NW_023311276.1:224419-224871 GCF_011077185.1 Oxyura jamaicensis | reverse complement strand
GTCTGTAATACAGGGTGAAGTCCTTCAGGAGCAGGTGGCTCCAGCACGCCTCCTCCACATGTGGCAGCTCCCACCAGATCACCTGCTCCACCATGGGCTCCTCTTCACGGAAGTCAGCTCCAGCCAGGGGCCTGCTCCTGTGTGGATAACCATGGGCTGCAGCCTCCTTCGGGCCAGATCCACCTGCTTCAGTATGAGCTTCTCCAGGGGCTGCAGAGTGGAGATGTACTCCAGCACGGTAACTAGTGGTCTGCAGGGGCACTGCCTGCTTCACCCTGGTCCTCTCAATGGGTGTAAGAGGCTGAAAAGCTACAAAAGAATGATGTCTCAAACATTTGATAGAAAATGAGTGCTCTCACACTAACGAGATAAGATACAGTCAGAAAAGAGGATCCTGAAGAGGGGTGTTGTGGTTTAACCCGGCTGGCAGCTAAACACCACACAGCCGTTCG
>NW_023311276.1:130051-134419 GCF_011077185.1 Oxyura jamaicensis | reverse complement strand
CCCTAATTCCTGCGTGACCATTCCTGGCCACTTCTGTGATTTGTAACTTGTCAATGTCCCTTGTGCCTTTGCTGTTGCATGGCTCTCCATCCCCTACCTCAACTGGGACGGCAGACCAATGGACCTTGTTAGCCCACCATCCCACAACCATTGTTATACCACCCCCAGGCTTGTCTCTGTCAGGCCTGGTTTTATTCCTTTCCCCCTCCAAATCTAGTTTAAAGCCCTGTCACTGTGCCCTGCCAACTCCTGAAAAAAAACAAACATCCCCCTTAGAGACAAGTGAACCCCTCTGTTGCCAGCAGGTGTCTCGTACGAGAGCTGGTGTCTCGTAAAATGACCTGTGATCAAAAAACCCAAAGTTCTGCCACTGACACCAGGCTCTGAACCAGGTATTGTTTTGCTTCCTCCTCCTGGTATTGCGTGCAGACAGAGGAAAACACTACATGTGCTCCACAGTCTTTTAACCAGGTTTTTTGATGTTGTTATTAGTTTTGTTGTTGTTCTTTTTTGGTTAGTTGGTTAGGTTTGTTTTCTGTTGTCGTTCTGTTTCTTTTCTACTGTATTTTCTCTGTCTGTCCTGAGGAGCAGAGTGAGAGAGAAGCATGGTGGTGCTTAGTTACCTACCAGTGCTAAAGAGCCACCACACCATACAACAGGCTTTCTTTCAAACTCCTTCAGCCTGTCTTCATAGCAGAAATGCTCCAGCCTTTTGATCAGCTTCGTGGCCCTCTTCTGCACTCGTTCTAGGACCATTTTCAGTTTAGGACAATGATCTCTTTTCCCTCTTGTGCATTTGAAAAAGTGACCACTGAGGCACACCAGATTTCCTGCTCCAATCCCACTCTTCTCCCCCTGAGAGCTCGGCCATGGTGTCCCAGCAGGTGAGAGGGCTAAGGCTGCTGCTCCCAAATAATTTCCTGCCCAATGCACAGCCCTCTCAATGCTCCCTTCCCCACAGCTTGCAGGGTTACAGCCACCATCAAGGTTTTCTTCCTAATTGTCTTCTCTGGCTGATTTGCTCTGTGTACCGAGTGTGTGTCCGGTAGAGCTGGCAAAATGGTGCTGCACAGCCACAGGTACTGGGTTACTCACATCCCATCACTCTATGGCCATCACTGACCCATGGCAGAGTGTCTCTGTGCTCTGCTGGAAGCCGTCAACAGATTTGCCACTGTCTTTAGGTAACTGAAAAGAAGTAACATCATGTAACATCTAGCAAATCCAATATCAGCTTGGAGCAACAGGAACATTGAGTGCAGTGAACTGACTGCCTGTACCAGGGTCCTCTGAATCTCCTTAGGACTGTCCTCCTATGTAGGCTCTGCCTGCTGCCACTGCTGGAGGAAGCCCAGGCATTGGTGGATGAGCACCCAGCATGCTCAGTTGGCATATATATTGGCACCTCAGAGATGAAATATGTACTTTGAAGAATGGGCAGGATGACCCAGGCTTTGGAGATGTTTAAAGGATTATTAACTGAGGAACTGCTAATATGGAAGACCATTATGTTGAGATTCCCGGGAGGGAGGGGGTGTACTGGGTCTGGCTGGGATGTTAACTTTCCCTGCAGCATCCCATACAGTGCTGCGCTCTGCACTTCTAGCTAGAACAGCAGTGGTATCACACCAGTGTTGTGTCTGCTGCTGAGAAGTGCTGGCACAGCATCAGGAGTCTCTCTAACCCTCCTACTGGGTGGGCAAAAAAGTGAGAAAGAAACATCATCAGGGCAGCTGACCTAAACCAACCAAAGGGATATTCCATACCATATGATGTCACACTCAGCAATAAAAGGTGGAAAAAGGAAGAAAGGGGGGGGGGGGGGCTCTCGTTGTGAGAACGTCTGTCCTCCTCCCGAACACCGGCTACGTGCATTGAGACCCTGCTTCAAGGAAGCGGTCAAGCATCGCTCATTTGTGGGAAGTAGAGAGTAATTTCTTTCCTCTGCACTTCCACATAGCCTTTACTTGTTTTGTTTAGTTACTCCCTTTCCCCCCTCCCTCTTTCCCTTTCCCTTTTTTCCCTTTAGTAGAATTGTTTAATTAATAATAATACTTCCTTAATAACATATGTATATATATATATTCTCTTTAATTAAATCATCCTTATCTCAACCCGTGAGTTGTTCTTTCCTTTATTTCTTCCCCTCCTCATCTGAGTAGGGGGAGTGAGAGAGCGGTCGTGGTGTTCAACTGCCTAGCACGGTAAAACCACCACATATTTAAGCAATCGGCTAGGGGTTGTACAAGCATGTAAATAAGGAATTGCATACAGAGTGGAATGGAAAATCATTTGTTTTATCACCTCTGTGGAAAAACACCTGGTACTCAGATTTGTGCCATTCTAAAATAAATATCTTGATCTAGTGAACATATTGGCTCATTGAACACAGGGTAATGAATCCGAACTTTTTATCAGACAACAGAATGACAGGACCTTTCAATTACTTACTAAAGGAAACCTCTTTTCCAGAGCATGAGTGATAAGTATTCTGCATACACTCACATTAGTGAAGTCATCTGTGGGTTCTATACACTGACAGTCCTGAGTTTTGAATCTCTTGGAGGGGTGCCACCTGCATGTACACAGCTCTTGGATTAGGTTTCCAAAAGAAGCCATGTCTCCAGGGGGTCCCCAGGGCCATAGGTACAACTAATAATAATTTTGGTACAATTGATTAGGGGACTATCTGGTGGTGTCAGTCATGTATAATTCAATGGGTTTATTTTCTGTTTTATCCAGAGCTGTTTAAGTGACCAAGCCCATTCATGAGATCTGTTTCACCTTCAGATTTTGTGGCCAGCATGTGCATCAGAAATTTGAATACACCATTTGATATCCCATTTATAACTATACTCATATTGAAAGGGGTCTCGAGTTTTCAGTAGTCACCATTTAAATTCCAAGGGTATTCCAAACAGAGTTGTGCCTCAACTCCACTTTTCACAGTTACAATGTTGCCATTATATATTTCATATTCATTCAGAACTGTTGCATTTCAGGTCACATTCCATAATTTGGGGATTGGTATTAAGACCATCTTAATTCCCTCACCAGCTGATGTGGGAAGAGCTGTGCATGCCCCTTGGTTGCAATAGTTCCATACTCACTTAAGTCCTTGTATTTAGTCTCATGCACGGTTTGGAGATTCATTTCCTTTTCCCCTGCCAAGGAGGACAAGGAGACAGGCCTTGAAAAACATCCTTCACTGTTACAGTATACAAAATTATACATATAATATAATCATAAAGGCTTCTGCATCTGCCTACAAGACACACAAGGTAAGAACAAAGCAGGTTTACCAACTTATGTTAGCCAAACTCTCAATTAAATGAGACAGGATTTTACATCCACAATGTGTGAATATAAACTTCTATTGCACCATTTTTTCCTGTGTAAAGAACAAGAACAGGTAACAATGTGAACAATAATCCATGCAACAAACAAAAGCCTTTCACCAAACTTCCCAGCTTTTAAGTGGGTAACCCATCCATGACTTCTCAGGGTGATGCCTTTGGCTCACAGTATGTATCTTTTACTACTGGGAGGTTATATCATCCTCCACAGGGAGCAGATTTGTAGTGTATTAGCTTTCCATTTCTCTCGACCTTTCTAATATTGAACTTGGATTTTGTTTCCCCAAACCAGTGAATCCCATGTGACTTCCATAATTAATTAATTCTAGCACTAGTTCCCCCAAAGTGGTATGGGGGGGGGTCCTTCCAAACAGGGAAGAAACCTAATTCTGAGACCCTATGTAAAAGTCAGATTTGGTGATTACTGGAGGGGAGGGGAGATGAGGTGAAGTGAGATGAGATGAGATTAGGTGAGGTGAGGTGAGGTGTGGTGAGAGTTGTTGAGATTGGGTAATGTTAGGTGTGGTGTGGTGAGCTGAGCTGAGCTGAGTTGAGCTGAGGTGAAGTGAGGTGAGTTGAAGTGTGTTCAGCTTAGGTGAGATAAGGTGAGGTGATGTTTGTTAAGGTAAGGTGAGCCAATGTTAGTTAAAGTGAGATGAGGTGATGTTTGGTGACTTGAGATGAGGTTAGATGAGGTAAGGTGAGGTAATTTGAGGTGACATGAGGTGAGGTAAAATGAGGTAAGATGAGGTGAAGAGGGTTGAGGTGATTCGAGGCTATGTAAGATGAGGTGCGCTGAGATGACATGAGATGATATGTGGTGAGGTAAGCACCTTAGCTCATCTGTCCTCACCTCACCAGAATACTCACCTCACCTCGGCTCAGCACACCTCACCTCATCTCACCTTACTTCACATCAGCTCACCACAAATTATCTCATCTCATCTGACCTCAACTCACAACTCCTCATCTCATCTCATCTCATCTCATCTCATCTCATCTCATCTCATCT